>NC_142071.1:30437500-30602500 GCF_059756535.1 Pantherophis guttatus
GCCTATCCATCTCTTCGAACCAAGAGGAGAGCAGGAGCTATCTAGATCTTGGGGGAAGCTTGTTCCAGAGATTTAAATCAGAGGCCTTTTGTCTAGCAGTGCTAAAGCATGGTGCGTTGGCTCACAGTATCGATTCTCAGAAATCTCAAACGTTACTTTTTTAAACTGTAAAGAAATAAAAAAAAAGCAAGTTTCTACTCCTCATGACCGTGGAAATAGGTTTGGGCCCATTCAGGCTGTGTGGGCAAAAGCTTTGATATTCAGAAGGTTACGTTTCTTTGGAAGGCTGCCTCCTGCTCTTTTCTGAGCTCCTACTAGGGTCCTTTACCAAAACACTCTAGAGCAGGGGTCTCCAACCTTGGCAACTTTAAGACTTGTGGACTTCAACTCCCAGAATTCCTCAGCCAGCAAAGCTGGGAGTTGAAGTCCACAAGTCTTAAAGTTGCCAAGGTTGGAGACACCTACTCTAGAGGGTCCCTCTTTTGCTTGTTCATTTATGCTTCTGCCAGCTACCTACAACACCAAACAAAACACAAACTTGTCCTCAAGTTACAACAGGTTGCTAAGCGACCGATTCGAAGTTCCATGTTTCTTTCTTGAATCCCTTCTGAAGGAGGGGGGAGCCTCTTAATTTGCTGCATAATACGATCATCAGATTTATTTGCTCTGGTTCAAAACGACTCTGAGCTGCTTACTGCAAGATAAAACACACACTCTTCGAGCGTTTGCTCCTAGCTCTCGAGTAAGCCGTTTTCTCGGGCATTAAAAATGCTGCATCTGTCTGCAGCTGGTTCAAAGGCCGCCTCTCTCCATTGGACCAGTGAGCGAGCAGTCAGCATCCTCCTGCTTGGACTCCTGCCAGCAGCCTATCTGTATCCTGGAGCAGCTGTGGATTACTCCCTGGCAGCAACCCTCACACTCCACGGGCACTGGTAAGTCCGCACCACCCAAATTTGAAAAACAAAACAAAACACCGATCTAAAAAAAGTAGTGGATAAGGCTCCAAAGATCTGTTTTGTTCACACTTCTGTTTAACTAAACTTCAGTAAGCCAAACACATTTTCTCTGTGGTTGTAATTATTTTTCCTACGAAACCTTTCTGCTTAGTAAACTCGGTAAAGTCAGTAAGTGCTGTGCCCAAGGAATTTGGGGGTGTCTTCCTCTGGGTAAAAGCGTGTATGTACGGGGAGACAAATCTCTCTAGGGCAGCCTCTTTCGAGTCCCTTCAGGCTGCTCCCTGCCCTCCGACAGCAGTGGGTAAGAATTTGGGCCTTGGAAAACAGGAGTTGTTAAAAGAAAAATGTTGCAGGCCAACCCTTCTCCAGGAAATAGCATTCCTTCCTGTGCTATGTAGGTTCCTGGAAAGGGTCATGTCCTCTTTTGTGGTGGGTAAGAAAGTCTTGTGCTTCTTGGGAAGTGAGCAAAATGACTCAGTTGGCCTGTTGCCATGTTTTTTGAGGCCTGGGCCTGCCAAAAGTGGGTTAAGGGCTTCAAAAACAAATGGTTTTATGTTTCTGCTTTCCCCCCTTCTGGGTTTCCCTCCCTCGTTTCTGGAAAGCTCTTCTTTCTTTTGCAAAAGTTCCCACCCTTGAACAGGAACATCTTTTCCCCTCCCCAGAAAAACAAGAGTTTTTCTCTTTGGCTCCCTTCGGTCGTTTTTAATTTCCTTGTTTGTGACCTGCATTGGAAGAGGGACCTTCGTTGTCCTCATGCCAGGCCGTTCATCCGAGAACTTGGAAGCGGAGGATTTGACCCACGGGAGGCTCAGTGCAGGCAACCCAACCACAGACGGCTTACTCCCAGCATTTTTAACATTCATTTGGAATCTGGCTGCCTGTTGCGGACTGTTTCATGGCCTGTCCTTTGGGAGAACCGAGAAAATGTTGGGCTCCATTTTCTGACTCTCATCAAAACACCCCCCCCCCCCACACACACATCTCAGTCATTTTCTCGAGGTTAAATGTGACCGGTTTGTCCAATATCCTTTCATAGGACTTAAGTTTCTAGTCCCTGGTCTTCATCCTTGCGCTACTTCTCAGCATTCCTTCTACTTCTGCCTGAATCCTCTTTACAGAGCAAAAGAGGAAAACAATCCCTGGGATGTGATTTAAGGACGACTGCCTCTTGTGATTTAGAAACCGTATCTGTGCTGATGCAGTCCCAGATGACTTTCTTGCATCACGCTGCTCCCTGGATTTCTGTGCCACTTGCATAATTTCCTTCCCTTTCACTGTTGACTGGCATTACATTTCATCATTGTTTATATTCACGCTGTCTGTTGTTATAGCAGGGGAAAATCCCAGATTTTCCTTCAACAAAGGGTTGTTTCCCTGTCCTTACACTAATATTCGATATATTTTGGTATTTTCAGTTATTTAAGTGTATTGGCTGACCAACAATCTTGTTCCCCCTTCAAACTAACGTTTGCCTGTTGTTTGTTAAGCCACCTGGGTCACTTTGGGCCAGTTCTCTCCCCCCACCCCAACCTCAGCCTACCCTACCTCACAGGGTTGTTGTTGGCACTTACAGGAGAGTCCTTCCTCCCCCATCACCATCCAGGCCCTGTAGAAATAGTGAACTCTTAAAGCCCCAAACAACTCCTGTAATTGAGAAGGTGGGCTGCGTTGGGTAGAAATTGGGGCATAGTCACCTCTGGAGGGTATCCTGGCTCTTTGGAGCCCGGTTAAAGCTTCTGAGATTGGGTGGGTCATTCTCCATGGGCTCCCTATGAACTTTTCAGCCCTCCATTGAAGGAGTAAGCCAAAATGAATCAAACGAAACAAACCTTTGGGGAAGTGGGAACACATTCTTCCACATTGTGGTTTCTCGCTGCCCGCTGAGTAATTTTCAAAGCGACTGTGAAGTAGGCGAATTCTAACTCGGCTCCGCCCGGTTTGAAAAACTTTGAAAGGATTTTGAACGCGTCTTCAGCCAGCTTCCTGTTTCTTTCTCTCCCTTCCCTGCAGGGGCCTGGGTCAGCTTGTAACTGACTACGTCCACGGAAAGAGCTCCATTAAACTGGCCAACGCTGGCCTCTACCTGCTTTCGGCAGTCACCTTTGCCGGCCTCTGCTACTTCAACTACCACGACGTGGGCATCTGCAGGGCAGTGGCGATGCTGTGGAGCCTCTGAGGCCTGCCCGCAGAGCCCAGCGACCGTTCACTGCTGCCTCTGCTGCTTTACGTTATCACCGAGTCTTTTGAGGGTGGGCGAGAGGACAAGCTAGGGGGATGTTCTGCATGCAGCAGAAGGGCTGGGGTGGGGGGGATACCCCCGTGGCCATATCCACGGCTGTTGCCATTCAGAAGATCTCTCGCTAAGGCGAGCATTAGACCTGAACCAAGCTAGAATCAGGGAAAAAGCATCTGGGCAAAGCTTTGTATTATGTTGGGAGCTTCTGCAGATGGGAGGCCCTTCCCCTCTCAGACCGCAAGCTGAGGTCAGCATCATTTCATGTTGATATGCCGTCTCGAGTTTCTGGCTGTCTTGTTGCAATGAATGAAGTATGTACGTGGCATCTTGCCCAATGCAAAAGGGAAATCTAAGCTAGGTACAATAAAGGATTTTTGGAACCCACAGCTGTGCGAGTCTGAAATCCAGGGTTTACCCATTCCGTGGCCTCGGGAGGCGTCAGGTTCATTTTGATGATTTGAGTAGAGTTGAGGGGGAAAAAAAAAGAAAGGACACACTTCATCTCAATGTATCATCTCACATTGTTAAAAAAAATGTTTTGGGATATAATTTATACCCTTCCCTCCCAAACTAACAAAATAAACATAACAATGGCTGCGTGGCTAAAACACTTGAGCTTGTCGATCAGAAAGGTTGGCAGTTTGGCGGTTCGAATCCCTAGTACAGGTCTCCTGGGTCAGTAACTCTTGTTACTGTTAATACAAAATATGCCTTGATGCATGTTTAAAACGGATGGGGGGGAAAAATAGATCGGTGCAGAGGGAAAAACCACCATGTTTAGACATGCCCTGGCATGGCACTTTCAGACGTTAAAAGCAAGAATGAGAGTTCCTCTTAAAAATTTCTGATTGTGGTTTAACTGGAACATTACAGCTCATTCTGCTCCCTTATCAGCGTGGAGCTAAAATGTCCCAAACAGAAATTGTGTATGCATTTGGGTCACAAAACCAATCCAGCTTCTGCGCATCTTTCATGAGGTTGAATTTCGCACAGGCTGGGTACCCGATGACTGATACAGAGCTTAGGGACAATGCCTTTTCCATCATAAGATCTAGAAACTTGCTTTAGAAAGAAACAAGATTTCCAGAACCTGCCAATACGGCTGTCCTGTTCTGACGTTCACCCTTCTCTTTGCGTTCTCTGATTTTTCTCCCCCCCAAATTTGTTGGTTTGGCTTCTTAATGCTGAGATTGCAACTGGATTGTCTTTTTTGCTCTGGGCCAAAAAAATCTCGATCTTCATTTAGAAAGAGATTGTGATCTTGATCTCAGCCTTTTGGAGAATAAAAAAAGCTTATCTTTCTTTTAGGCGTTTTGGGGGAAACTATGTGGCAGTTTCCCTGCATTTTGAAATGTATTTTTTACTTATAATGGGCTAAAAGAATATATCATTTGAATAAAGGAAAAAATACAGTTATTAATAAGCTTGGCTAGAATCAGTTAATTATCAAGATGATATATCAAGGACAGTTTTTTTTAAAAATGGGAAACCAGAACTTCCCAATTCATAAATCCGTGTTTGTTTGCCAGCGAACAAACGCAGGTAATCCTTGACTTTTGATCATACTTTGGGACCAAAATTTCTCTCTAAACAAAGCAGTTGTTAAATTGAGTTGCACCGGATTTTACAAGCTACTTTCAAAATACTTTCAAGAAATAATAACAAAACAACTTCTGGATTGATTTTTAGTTATTATTAAAAATATAACATCTCAATTTAAAAAATATGCTCAGCCTAGATAAGGTTTGAAATGTTGACATTCCATTAGATTTTTATCTACCATTTTTTGTTTGGCTATTGTCTAGTTTTTAAAAATTTATTTATTGGTAATTGATTTGAGATTCCTTGCAAAGCCATGGATATTTGTGTGTCTTTTCTAGTGCCATTATTCACCCCGCCCAATTTTAGATACTGTTAATTAGACAAATCCACGGGTCAATTTTTCAAATATTAAGCAAGGAAAGTGAGCAATTTTATAATATGCTCCATACACTAAATCAACCATTCCTTTAAAATCTGCACTTTTTCGACTTGACTGCTTGCAGTCTCGTTTCTTTTTTTTACTTGGGTTTCCTTGTCAGTGGAATGAAGTGTGGTGGAGCCTGGTGGATTCATCCACTTCATCTGCCAGTTCTATCTTCTTGACCACCAGTACGGTCTCAGAGCTACCATCGACACACTCCAAGGCCAGGAAATAGCCACGTTCCAGAGCAGATTCGAACTTGTAAAATTGCCTGCCGCCGTCCGAAAATCGTGTTTTGATGAAGATGATGTTGCTGGTGTCCCCTTCGATGTGTTTTGGAATTGTCCCTGCCTGAAATGAGAGAACAAACGATCTGAAAGGGATCCCCCGCATGGCAGGAAGGGGGAACTTAAAAACAGAAAGACACCCCCCCCCCTCGCGTCTCAGAAAGTCTTAAGAAGAGCCCAGGATTGGGCTAAAGAGCTGGTTTGGTGCTGCAGTTGTTCGACGGGAGAGAGGCTGCCTTCTCTTTTAAGGCAATTCTGCACTTTCGTTAATTTAGTTTTGTCCCCAAAGTGCTTTTTCAAAAGGCGACTGGACTTCGTTTTTTCCTTGAAGTTTCGCTTTTCATCCAAGAAGCTTCTTCAATTCAGTTCTGAAGAAATCTCTTGGATGAAAAGTGAAACATCTTCAAGGAAAAAGGAAGTTTTGAAAAAGCACTTTTGGGAGAAGGTCTCTCTCTCTCTCTCTCTCTCTCTCTCTCTCTCTCTCTCTCTCTCTCTCTCTCTCTCTCTCTCTCTCTCAGGCTATAATCTCCTTTGTCTCTAGATTTATTTTTTTTTGCATTCTGGACAAAGGAGATTATCAAGGTTGCAATTCAGAAAAGACAAGCTGTTTTAAACAGTAACAGGATGTAATGAAGGTGTTTCTGAATAATTTCTGGAATAATAATAACTATTTATTGTCCTTGTACGTGTATATACAGTGCACCCAATACAACGAAATTCACTTAACACCCAAAGACCAGGTCCAACACACATAACAATCCCCAAACACCCCCCACCCACCCGCCACAAATTCCCCATCCCTAAACCACCCAAACATCCACACAACAGACCAAGTAATGCCGTCCAACAGCTCACCGATGGTGGCCCTTTAGTTCATTGTTGAGTGCAATTACAGCTCTGGGATAAAAACTATTCAGAAGATGTGTGGTCCGAGTTTTAATTGTTCTGTATCTGAAAGCTGTACCGATAATCCTCGACTCAGAACAGTTCATTTAGTGACCATTTGAAGTGAACAACGGCACTAAAATAGTGATTTATGATCACTTGGCAACTACCTCATATTTATGACGGTTGCAGTGGCCCTGAGTCATACCATCCCCCTTCTGACAAGCAAAGTCCGTGAGGGAATCCAGATTTCCTTAACAACCGCGTCACTAATTCAATAACTTAAGTGGTTCCCTTGGCAAATGTGATAAGTTAGGTCATAAAACGGGGCAAAATTCATTTAACAAATGTCTCGCTTAGCAACAGACATTTTGGGCTCAGTTGTGATCATGAAGTCGAGGACTCCCTGTATAGCTGTAAGAGTTTTTATTTTTAATGGCTTTGCTTCCTTTGCGTTGCAGGAAGCAAAGCCAGCAATAATTACGCCAACCATCCCAATGAGGAATCTCGAAGGTCACAGACTTCCCAACTTTAATACAATAAACAATAAAAAAACAGTCAGTTAACCTCTTGGCCCAACTCCAACTGATGCCAATTGACAAGAGCCTACCTTAAAATTCACCCTCATTTTGTTTTCCTTTTTCTCCACAAACATGTGGTAAGTCTGGTGGTCAAATTCCACAGTGAAGGCCACGCACAGACCCTTTGGGTTGGTGTCTTGGTAACTGTGGATGTCAAATTTGATTCCTGATACTGCAGGAAAAAGAACAAGAGGTTAGAATATAGAGTAGAGTAGGGTAGGGTAGGGTAGGGTAGGGTAGGGTCGGGTAGGGTAGAGTAGATTTGGGTAGAGTAGAGTAGAGTAGAGTAGAGTAGATGATTAGAATAGAATAGAATAGAATGAATAGAATAGAATAGAATAGAATAGAATAGAATAGAATAGAATAGAATAGAATAGAATTCAATTGAATTCAATTGAATTCAATTGAATAGAATAGAATAACAACTTTATTGTCACTTTGAATGTACACTAATCGGCATACATTAAAATGAAATTTTGTTGCACATCTCAAAGGGTTACCACCTCCAATATACGCTACATAACCATGACAAAATAAGTAAATAAATAAATACAAAATTATGCATGTGCCCACATATATTTTATGACAACACAGAGAAACAACACAGCCTAGTTCAGATGTATACATGTACATGGCGAGAAATATGAACCTTGTGAGTATACCAGGTGGATGGAAAGCTGTTACAGGATCTGGTAGTCCTGCTAGAAATAGAAAGGTTTCTTCTCATGAGGGTCTGGCAGTAGATAAAATAACCTCAAACTTTTCTATCACTTTCTCCTATATCTGTAAGGAAGGTTTCTTAGTCCAAAAATTATTCTTGGTGCAGTTTTTTTTTTCTTTTAATCATTTGACTAGAAGGAGAGGGCTTGTTAAGACTTGCCATTAAATGGTCTGGAAATGACTGTAAGAAGGCAAGCCATAAAATTTGAACAGATTTTGTGGCTCATTTAAATATTTTCCTGGCCTTAAGAACTTCCTTGACAATCTATGAAACGACAGGTTTCACTGAGGAACACTGCCTGTTCTGATAATAAACTCTTATGATGCATAAAAAAGCAATTTCCTAATGTAATTAATTATCTGCATCGCTTTTACAAAGCTGTTTTCAGTCCTGACTGCAGTGACTGATCTGTTTCTTCTCTTCCCAAGTTCTTTTCCTGGGGCACGAAATAGGTCAGGAGAAAAAAAATGAAAACAGAGTGAGACCCTTTTAATCTATTGAGACATTCAGAGGTGCAAAACTGCGACTGTACCATTCCGAATTTCCTGGTCTGTTCTGCGTTCAAATACTGCAGGGAAATCTTGGTCAGACGGCCGTGCTATGAGGACGTGATTATTAGGACTTCGGAAGATTTGGGCAGGTTCACATTTTCCTGACGTTTTCCAGCTGTCCGTTTCTAAAACTTAGAAGAAGATGACAAATCTGATGTCAGAACAGGACGTACATTATCTCGTCTGGAATGTATATGCAGACTAATTTTTTAAAATATAAATATATACCGTATATAGCAGTAACACTTAGACTTCTATAACACTTCACAGTGCTTTAACAGCCCTCTCTTAGCTGTTTACAGAGTCAGCATCTTGCCCCCAATATGTAATGTATATTACACACTACACACACACACGTCATAATTCTTTGAAAAGAACCATATTTTCAATAAGCAAAAATGCAGAGAAGAAGAAGGAAACCAAATATCCTTTCTGTCTTTGCCCATAATTTGGTGACCTAATACTTTCTTTCATTTCGGTGTGTCTGTAACTTTTTATAGTGAAGCAAACTTTTTATAGAGGAACGTCTTTGCAGTTCATGAAATCAACTTAAAAGATCTCCCATTCAATAAAAACATAATAGAAGCAAGCATGTAAAGTAAAAATATTGTTTGGATGTACAGATTGGGCATAGAGTCACACTCGGCTTGTCCTTGGCCTGCTCCTAATAATTTCTCTTGATTTTTAAGCAGCTGTTTACATCTATTCTTTGAGGTCATGTTAAATCTAGAATGAATTTTAATTCAATCCTGACAATTCATTGATTTGCTTTCATTTGCTCTCCTCACTGTATCAATAATCCATACTAATGAATAAACCATAGTAATAAATAATCCATACTATAATCATATTGCACCCAGATGCATCCTCAGGTGGATTAGTGAAACATGTGATTCTCCCCCAATGAATAATTATAAAATCACAGATAAAAGCTGATTTGCGGGGGGGGCGGGGGGGGGATGGCTCCCCATATTTTGTTGTTTCATTATGGAGTTGATGTTATGATACAGGGGTCTGCAAACTTGCCCACTTTAAGATTTGTGGATTCCCAACTCCTGGCTGGGGAATTCTGGCAACTGAAGACTTAAAGTGGCCAAGTTTGCAGATACCCCTGCTATAATGCTACCTTATGAAATAGCAATTAGGGAAAAAAAACAGTGGCACATTTAAAAAACAAAACAAAAAACAAAGCCAGCATTTCCGGCTGAAAGAAGTGTTTGCACTGCTTACCTTGTTCTTGGTTTCAGCAGCAGGCAAGAGGGGGAGAAAGAGGGAGTGGGGGGAAAGAAAATATGATATCATTATGTAAATTTGGGCGCGCTCATTCTCTGTGCCAGCGCCAGCTGCTCAAGAAAAATCCCCCCCTCCCTTCCCCGAGCTGTGAGAGTTGCAAAAGAGCCTCATCCCACAACCTGGAGTTATTTTATGGCTGCAGAAGATGTGCCCACAGAGCTTCCTCATTCCAAAGCAGGAGCCCTGGGCTCAGCAGCAGCGGGATTCCCCTCCTCCCCCTGGCAGCCTCTTTGAGTCTCCTCCAGGGAAAAGCCCCCCCCCCCGCCCCAAGAATTACCTTGGAAATAGAGGTGGCCTTCTTGGTCCAAATTCACCGGCAGCATCTGGATCATATCGCTGTACATCTTCGCTCTCTGGGGATGAAGGTGGAGATTTTATGGCTTCTGAAGTTGAATTTAATATGCTTTATTTGGCGCACTGGCAAGGAGGAGAGGGGCAGAAGGCCAGAGCTTCCCTGCTCAGCCCCGGGAAAAGGACGGGACCAGTTGGCAACCTCCGGGCGTGGCACCCTGGCATCCCGCGTTCCAGCTTAGCCCGCCTGCCTAGAGGATGCTGAAAGATCGGTTCTCCGGGCAGGGTCGGGAGGGAGCCCCGCTGCCTCCTTCCAGCGGGCCCCGACGATGCTTCCCCGCGCCCACCCACTGGGGACCCTCGCCGGGCTGCCTCGCGCGTCCCGCTGCCTGCCCGGAGATGGGTGGGCGCCGCAGACCCACGCCCCGCGCCCCGGCCGAGGAACCCACCTGCCTGCGCAGCGCTCGGAGATGGGAGTGCGGGCGACGAGGAGCGGAGACGGCCGGGAAGCGCGGGCGCCCCGCCTCTGCCCAGCCCCCTGGCCGGCCAAGGGCGACGACACGGCTCGCTCTTTTCTCCCACGCGCGGAGCCGCGCCCGCCTCTGGGATGCTTGCCAGGTGAGGACAGACTCGGCTCGGCTCTCTGGGCGGAAAGTCGGGTGCAGCGCCGAGGGTCGCTTCTCCACCCCCGGGAAATACTCTGCGCAAAATAAGCGGGTGGGGGGGTGGAGAAGAGGTCTTGCCTTCTGCGCGGGGAGGGGGGAAAAGGGGCTCAGCCAGCCCTAGCCGAAAATCAGCGAGAGGGAGAGGAGGAGGAGGAGGAGAAGGGGAAGGAAAAGCAAGAATAAAGCCGCCGGAGCTGGACCCCCAGCCCTGCCCCTTCTCCCGTCCTCTTGCAGGAGCTTGTCTGTAAGGGGCACCCAATCCCCGAAACAGAGGGTGGAAGGGGCACAGCACGGGAAGCCCAGCCTGAGTGAACCACCCAGGAGTATCTTGCAAGGAAAGTTGTGCAGAGAAGGTGCTTCCTCCACCTGGGAAGGGGTCGAGGCGGTGGGGCGTGCGACCACCACCCCAGGATAGCAGGGGGCGCAGCCGGCCTCCTTCCTTGGCAGGGAGGAGGGGGAGAAGGGAAGCAGGTTGGGCTGGGCACCGGGACCATCAGAGGGGCTGGACTCTGGAGCCAATGAGTCTAAACTTGGCATCTTTAAGACTTGTGAGCTTCAACTCCCAGAATTCCCCCAGCCAAGCTAGGTGGTTTGGGAATTCTGGGAGTTGAAGTCCACAGGTCTTAAAGTTGCCAAGGTTAGACAGCCCTGCTCTAGAGAGTCCAAAGAAGGACCTGGCAGGAAGGGAGGGAAGTCAGGGATGGGGAGGTTTCCCCTCCAGGGGGAATACTTGTGTCCCAAATCAGAAGGCTGTATTTTAAGAAGACCCCCACACCCATTAGGTTCAGTGTAGTAACCGCTTGTGTGGGATGGTCCTGTTTATTTCCTTTAAGGTAATGTTTGATTTTCTATTTGTTGAAAGTCTTGGGTATCTCAGAAAATTGCCCATCTGAATGCATAGATGGATCGGAGCAGAGCCTGCTTAAAGCCTCCTGTGTAACTACACTTTTTTAAATTTGGTGGCAGAAAATGTGCAATTAAAGAAAGATCTCAAAAAGAAAAAAAAAGAGTTTGAAATGGCACAGATTCCCTCCCTGAGGGACTTCCTGCAAGGGAGAAAGCATTATTCTGCGGCTGCCCTCAAAAGCTTCATTCCTGCAAACACCATCTTCTCCAGAAGTTCTCTCCAGGAGTGCAAGGACCCCATCATCTTGAATCCCTGGCTCTGGATTTATATAGCCTATAGTCAATTTTACAGTCAAACTCTTTTTTTCTGACTCTTTGATTGAGTAATGTCAGTAGAATCATACTTGGCTGTTTTTCTTTAAAGAATTGTGACATTTGAACCTATTTTGACTTCTGTATTTTGTGATTTCCCATTCTTCTGACACATTTCTTTCCGGCAGAGTTGCTTTGCCCCTTTTCCTGAACGCAGGGTGATAATAGCTGACCCTCTGCCACTAGCGTCCTTGTGAAATAATTTGGAAATCTCTCCTAGATCTCTCCTTGCCCTATAAGCATCTAAAGGCCAGTTGAGCTGCCTTTCTTTCCTTGTGGCAAGGAGGTTAATAAGCCCTTATGGTTCCCAGGGGCTGCTAATAGCTACTCACAGCTTGCTACCTTGGCGAAATGGGACTAGGAGCCCTTGATAGTGGCTAAGAAGAGGTTTTTTTTTTGGGTGGAGATCTGGGGACGAGGGAAGAGGTGGGAAGAAGGGCTGAAATGCCTTGGTGCAACTGGTTGCCTGCCTGGGTGGCTCTCCATCTCCCTTCAGACCTTGGATCCTCATTAGAATTTCAGGCCTGATTTGTAGCATTTAAAGACAGGCAATAATAGCATTTTAGCATGGCATCCATGCCTCCTTTGGAACTATAGAAAATTGAACTTTTGGCTGAACTTTTTCCATTCATCCAAAGCCATTTTCCTTTGGTGACCAGAAAACCAAGCCTTTTCAGCGATCATCAGACCTCAGGGTGGAATTCTGATGTCCTTAGTTAAGATTGCAAGCATTAAAGAAACAAACCCAGCGAGGGAAAGGAAGAGATGCAAGATGTTTAAAGGATGTCTGTCCTTACTCATACAAATCATGTCAATGTCTTCTACTATTTGGTGTGTTGCTTTCTGACACATCACCAAAAAGACACAATCTTAAACCTGGGATTTTAAAAGACTCATTTGGCATAAGAGCTGTGGCACCAACCTTAATCAGGATTAAACCTGACCAAGATCAGCCTCTAAAATTGCACCTGCCCCGGGATTATCCAGGATCGAGAGCCGGCATAACTGGTGGCACATGAGGGACCTCTCTTGCTTCTAAGACTCAAAGCAGTGTTTTTCAACCTTGGGCACTTTTAAAGAAGGGTGTGAGGGCCACAGAGGATGGATTTTGTAATACTCGAAACATGGTTTTTGTAATACTGACTAATTAACGTGGTTTTTCTTGTATTTTAAATTTGCTTTTTCAATTGTATTGCTAATAATTTCCCATAAACCTTAACCTTCAAGAAAAAGTCTCTCTTTCAGGAACCAGGATTGGCAAGAGAACATTCAATATATTGTAGATAGCAGCTTCGTTTTTAGCTGTTCTTGAGCAAAGAAAATAGTCAAGCCAACCTTGAGAAGCGCTGAGAATGTAACTTACCCAAGGCTGTTTAGATGGTTTTCCTTCACAAATGTTTAGTTTTAGTCAGAACACAATGCTCTTTTCTATGGCTACGCTGTAATTCTGTTCGATGCTTCTTACTTTCTTTTTTTTTTTTTAAAGAATAGTTTTTATTCAACATTTTCCAACTTTAAAAACCACAAGTAAAAAAAAAGGGAGAAAAAAATAATAAGACAAATACAAACAAATAGAAAAAACCACAACAGTGTAATATAATTTTACAGCTTTCCGTATCAGCATGTATATTCTACTTTTGTAATTCACTATTCAATATTTGCCTTCTCATAGATTTTAACAATTCTATTAATGGTATAATAATTATATTATAATAATATAATACTGATTATAACCATTCTGATTATATACATATATATATATATTTATCTTTATATTATAGTCAATAGTTTTAGAATTTTTATTTCTTGTTTTGGCTTCTATTCTCTAGCCACTTGTACAGTCTACTCCAAGTTTTATAATAGTCCGATTCTTCTCTCTCTTTTAACTCAGATGACTATTTTTAAACCAATCAACTTTTGCTTTGTAGTTCTTTGTTGTGCTAACTATAAAAGTAAATGTAATCCATTTCTCGGGACTCCCCCTTTTCATACGGAGACCACACTTTATCAGAGTAGTTTAATAAATTGCTTTTAAATGCTCTTCTGACTTGGTTGCTTATTGGAAAAGGTAAACCGAGGTAGAACCCAGGGTCGGATCAACTCATGAACTTACCCTCATTTACTAGAGAATCGAAAGGAAACAAATCAACACTCACCAAATTTCTTTTGAATAAACTTTATCTGGATGGACGACTGTTCTTTGTCCTTCAGGGCCCCTATAATGAATGGTATTCCTTTTGCATTGCTGGCTGCAGTTTCCTAAACCTCAGACAAAAATCACAGTGTCAAAAGAAATTATTTCGAAGCACGCTTTTCCATTGATAGTGACCTGCAGTCCAAGAAAGAAATGGCTGACTCACCAGTTTTGATGGCCAAATTCGGCCATCAAAGGTTCTACCTCGGCTTGAGAACAGCTAAAACCAAAACTCTTATCTGCAATGTATTGAATGCTCTCCTGCCAGCCCTGGTTCCTGAAAGACAGGGTTTTTTTCTTGAAGGTTAAGGTTTAGGGGAAATTAGAGTTAGAATGAATGCACTGGAAGGGACCTTAGAGGTCTTCTAGTCCATCCCCCTGCTTAAGTAGGAGAACCTATACCATTTCGGACAGGTGGCTTCCCAGTCTTTTCTTAAAAACTTCCAGTGATGGAGCACCCACAACTTCTGGTGGCAAACTGTTCCACTGGTTAATTGTCCTCACTGTTAAGAAACATCTCCTTAATTCCAGGTTGCTTCTCTCCTTGATTAGCTTCCACCCATTGCTTCTTCTCCTGCCCTCTGGCGCTTTGGAGAATAATTTGTCCCCTTCTTCTCTGTGGCAGCCCCTCAAATACTGGAATATTGCTATCATGTCACCCCTAATTCTTCTTTGGACAAGCCAGACCCAAAACCTGCAGCCGTTCTTCATATGTTTGATTTTTTTTATTAGCAATACAATTGAAAAAGCAACTTTAAAATAGAAGAAAACCCATGTTAATTAGCCAATGCAACAGTATTAAGCTTGACTCAGCCTTCCATCTTTCCGAGGTGGGTAAAATGAGGACCGAAATTGTTGGGGGCAAGAGGCTGATTCTGCAAACTGCTTAGAGAGGGCTGTAAAAGCACTGTGAAGCAGTATATAAATCCAACTACTGTTGCTATTCCTTCCTTCCTTCCTTCCTTCCTTCCTTCCTTCCTTCCTTCCTTCCTTCCTTCCTTTTCCTCCCTCCCAGTGGTTAGAATACAGTATTGCAGGCTAACTCTGCCCACTGCCAGTTCGATTCTGACCGGCTCAAGGTTGACTCAGCCTTTGGCTGTACACCGCCCTAAGTCCTTCGGGAGAAGGGCGGTATAGAAATCTAATAAACTTGAAACTTTAATCCTTCTGAGGTGGGTAAAATGAGGACCCAGATTGTTGGAGGCAAGAGGCTGACTCTGTAAACTGCTTAGAGAGGGCTGTAAAAGCACTATAAGTCTAGGTGCTTATTGCTATTACGAAAACCATGTTTCGAGTATTACAAAGCCCATCCTCTTTGGCCCTCGGGTGGACTTCAAATCCCAGAATTCTTCAGCCAGCTAGGCTATGCTGTGGAATTCTGGGAGTGGAAGTCCATCCCTCTTAAAAGTTGGGAAACCATAGTTAACTAAAATAGTCAGCAGATGCATTGCATTTGATCATAATTTGGTGGGAGTTGCATTTTTGAGAATCCACAAATCTTTTTATTATTATTATTATTTTAAAAAAAATCACAACGTTGAGAAAGCCTGCTTTAGAAAAGAGGCCCTGACTGGGCATCTCCAAATCTGCGCCCTCCCGCACCAGCCTTGAGCGTCGCGTGACAGTTTCCCGCCAAAACGTCCCCTCATCCCCCCTCCTTCTCCTTCCAGCGCGAGACGCTGCTTAACCGTCGCCCTGTGAGGCGGAGTGGCGCATGCGTACTGGCGTCGGCCACGGGCCCCTTCAGGGCGTCGGCGGCCTCCGCCTGAACTGTGTGAGGCGCTTTCACACGAGGCGCGCCCTTCCCCAGTCGACCTTTTTCCACACACACATACCCCGAAACGTGTATTGTTCCTTTCACACGGCCGAATTCGCCCCTCAGGGGATTCCCGCGGGTCTAAAGACCCCCCCGCGGGCCCTCCCCCCTCAACCCAGCTCAACGATACTGGGACCCCAGGGAGGGCGATTTGGGGGACGGGCCGGAGCGGGAAACCCCCGAAAGTGGGGGGGGATGGACGGACAGGGGACTCCCCATCATCCACAGCCGGGGAGATTATGAAACCAGGGCTTATTTTGGGTTGCTGAGGGTGAAACAGAAGAGCCCCCCGCCGCCCCGTTTTGCCAGGGCTGGTTTGGAAATTATATTTATTATAATGTTATACTATAGTTCAGGAGTCTCCAACCTTGGCAACTTTAAGGCTTGTGGACTTCAACTCCCAGAGTTCCCCAGGCAGCAAAGCTGGAAGAAGCCAATGAGGGCGGGGGCATTTATGGGGGGGGGGTGTCTGCATGCTTTAAAGCAGGGGTCTCCAACCTTGGCAACTTTTAAGACTTGTGGACTTCAACTCCCAGAGTTTCTCAGCCAGCTGACTGAGGAACTCTGGGAGTTGAAGTCCACAAGCCTTAAAGTTGCCAAGGTTGGAGACCCCTGAACTATATTTTAATTTTATTTCTTTAATTTAAAGGGTTTCTGAGTCTCATAGGATTCTGGGCAGCCAACAGCTAGGAATCAAGGTATATGTTAAAGAGGCATAAAACTCATTCACAGGGCATTCTGGGAAACGGCTTTCTAAAAAGAAGAGTGGGGTGAACTACATGAAAGGGCAGAGCCTTGCTAGGGCAAGGTGGGGTTGCTCTGCGTTTGTTTTATTAAATTAAATTGATACGCCACGCATCTCGCTATCTAGAGGCTCACCGCTTGGCGTACACCGGGCTGCCAGTTTTGCACAAATCTTGCCTTGTGGTTGCTTCTGCAAACCACCATGCCTGGCACTAGGTTGGATCTGGATGGAAGCTCTGCATTTCTTGAATGTGGGTGGGTGGGTGGGAGATGCCACCAAGATTCCCTTTGCTAGAGGATGGTAAATCTGCAGAGTGCAGCGGTGGTGTGACCCTAAACCTCCTGTGAATTCATCCTCTCTGGTGGAACTGACAACTATCAAGATGCCATGAATGTTGTATTATCAGAGAACACAGATTCCTGACCACAAAGTTAGGATTTCCCACTTAGGTTGCATAAAGTAGTGGCAAAAATCAAATTTTAACAGGCTGTCCTTAGGTGCAAGATATTTTGTCATCTTTTTTTCTGAAAAGTGTGTGTGTGTGTGTTTTGTTTATTTGATTGCATCAGGAGAACCTACCTGGTGCTTAACGCTCGTTTTGTGTGTGTGTGCTGTTATCTGGTATTCCAGAGATTTCCCACAAATAATGACCTTGTACTTTTTAATCAGTTAACAATGACGACTACCCTGGTAAAGTCAGATGAATACAAAAATAAGCGTAAAAAAGAAGCAAAGGTGAGTTTGCACTAGGTAGCATTATCATTGTTTAAATTGCAGTAATTTCCTTTTCACTTGTGTTCTGTTTATTTAAAATCCTGTGAGTCATGGATACAAAGGTATGGCATGGCTGGGGAAATTCACTGATGTTATTTTTTTTAACCGTCACTTTTTTTCTTTTTATAGAATGAAACTTCAGGAACTGCACAATTGGGTTTTTTTGAAAAAAATGACCCGACTCCTGAAAGCTCCCAGAAATTTCATAAAATGGATACTCTGGAAACCATTTTAAAGGGTATTATTTTGAAAAGAATATTAGCCATTCTTCTTGCTTACATTTACACCCAAATTTTAATTAAATAAATATTTGTATTAACAGATACAGGCAAAGAAATCAATGCTCTATTATCAAAGTATGCACAAATTTTGAGGTAAGTAAATTATTTTACTTTTGACATTTTAAACTCTCTTTTTTGAACACATATTCAGCTGTTGATGTAATTGATATTTCCAAAATTGTGTTTTAGTCCTTTTTATTTACTAAAAAGCAAAAATAAACCAAATGTTTGCAAATTGTAACAAAATGCTTTCAGCTAGAAAAACATTTAAAATATATAGCAAGATCCAAAGTTATTTAGTGTCTGTCTTCTGAACCAACTTGTAGCATTGCTAAAATTCGGTAAACTTGTTTTGCTGCCTTGCTTCTGTCAGCATTGTGTGCATGGGAGAATACTGTCTCGTAATAACTCTCAGTGTATCTTTCATATCTGGCAAATTGGAGCTGTTTTAGGAGGTGTAGGGAGCTCCAGATGTGAGCAGAAAAAAACCTTGCTCCATTATTTAAGTGGACTATCACAAAAATGAATTTTATCCAACGTGTTCAAAGCAAAACACCAAACTCCCCACGTATTGATATAACAAATAAGCACTTTATATAAGCAGGACACCAGTATCTATATCATGGGTTCAGTACCTTCTAACTAAAATTTTATATTTATAAGTGAGGAAATATTCTCCCGCTATATGTATTTAATGGCTTACCTTCATTGTTTTAAAATGCTTAACAATTGAAAACATCGATACAAATGTTAGTTTTGTATGTAGCAATTTAAACTACAGGTGTTTCTTTTCTTCCTTTTTATGAATAAAGTGAGAGAGCAGCAATGGATGCTTCATATGTAGAGGAGCTTGAAGGAATCCTGAAAGAAGCTTGTTCTATAGAAAATCACTTGAAGCTGAAAAGAGAGAATTTAAGGCACAGTTTTGCAGCAATTGCTGGCCCTCTACAAAATGAAGAGGGTGTATCTGGCAAATGATTTAAGGCATGCACTTACTTGTTCTGTTGTATGGGGGGAAAGCCTTTTAATTTCCATGACACTTATACTTCCTTTTTTATTGATTGGGAAAGTAGTTCACAATTTCAAAACAGTATAACTTAAAAGGAGCATCAGTAGTTTTAATTCCATTATAATTAAGATGCTGGTTTAGAACAGTTATGTAGGACTGCTTTTCTATGGAAAGGCTTATCAACCTTTTTTGGAATGACAGAATGGAGAAAAATCTGGTGGGCTTCATCTAAAGCATGTAATTTCCAGTGAGGAGGACCATACCATGAACTTGACTTTTTTTGACAGATACCTAATCTATATTACACGCATTTGAATTTCATTTCCATAGGAAAAAGTTATGTGGCTGAGTCATAGTGAAATCTTGGCATATAAACCTTTCATTTTGGCTGGGTTGTATTCGTTATACTTTGAGAAACTTATATATAAGACTAAAAACTTGTTTTCCCTAAATAGTTTTAGAAAGTGATGTTTTTCTTTCCTTATATTTTATTATTGTGTTCTTTTTTCCTTTTGGAAAAAGAATTCTATTTTATAATGTTGGTGACTTGAAATGAAAATAAAATACAAAGGAAGAAAATTGTAATAATGTTCTTATTTTGCTTGTGCATTATAGACCTCCCAAAATAAAATCATGATTTGATGTTAATCTTATGGGATAATTATACATATGTATAGGTATTATGATTAAACTGTTCATTATATTTTCCACCTCCAACATGGTTCCCTTGTTTTTCATTGCTTTTGAACATCTAACTGCTATTTTTCTTTCCATAATCTGCTTTCAGGTGTTAGTGGGTTGTACATTATTTAAGCTTAAACCTGAAATATCTGATCAGAATAATATCTTCAAATCTTTCCCATCCTATTGTTAAAGTAAAGCATCCCCAATAGATCAGAAACGATCTTCAATTTTGTCTGGTCAGTTTCATGACCAGGCTTAAATCAGTTTCATATTGAATACTTTTGTTGTCGTGTCTGCTGCGTTGTTCAGAAAATGAATATTTTTATTACTGTCCTATTTGTGAATGGTCACCAGTCAGATTAGTGGCTGAGAGGTGGCTGTAGTCCATGCTTGAAACATCAGGTGAGAAGCTCCTTTAGCTGCTTTTGAGCAATAATTCAAGTCTCTCATCTTGTGCACCCAGATGTGGATCAAAAGAAACAGAAGTTTTGTCTCTCAATATAAACACGTCTTCCAAAGGCATGGCTTAAAATTTGCCTGGCCCTCATCCAAACAGACTTTGCTCTTTGCTTTTGGTTGTAGGAAAATGGTTAAGTTTGAAGGAGTGAGGCTATTTTTACGATTGTATCAGAATAATTGAAGCATTATTTCTTTGGACCTGCAGCAAGATAGGAATAATACAAAATCATGGTGATATTATTGATGTGTGCCCAGGATGTAGATCTGTCACCCTAGAGCCTGTGCATAAAAAAAGACTATGGCTGAAACAGATTTAATTACTCATATTTAGCAGTTATAGCAGACAAGAAAAGTGCCGAAGGACAAAGTCCTTAACATGATGCTTTTAACTTGGTAAAATGTATGCTGCCTTGAACTTTTGAAGGAAAGGCAGAGTATAAATCTAGGAGAAAACCCCTTTTCCCCCCTTAATCGATTAAAGTCTCTGTTGTGGAAATATGGAGGTTTGGCTGTAATAAACATAGAGAACAGAGAAGGCTGAGGGAAAGTTTAGGAAGAATTTTTTAAAAGTGGAGAATGTGAACAAGAAGTTAGTTCCTGTTGGTCTTGGTCTGTTCTAAATTGCTAGCAAGAGCCCTGGGCAAAAGGAGAGATGGAGACTGCAACCTTGCAGACCTCAAAGCAACATTTTCCTCCTCCGGGCATTGTTTTTTTACACGCTCGGCTTGCCTGGAGGAATGCGTTATCCACTTCAGAAGCAAATTACTGTAAGAAGGGCTTTGATTTCCCTGGGAGGGAAGACAGATGTTCCCTGGTTTAGGATAGACAAAAATACACAGCAGGTACCTGGCATTCTTCAGCAACTCTCACCCACCAACTGAACCAGTTTCCTTGTGGTTTTGTTCAAAAGTGACATCAAAGTGCCAACTAGCCAACTGCATGTTAGTGACCTGGACACATCCAGCCTGAATTAGGTTAATAATGGTTAATAATTGGATGTGATATATTAATTCAATAGATCAATAATGAACTATGAAGCAAACAGAGATGATATCTTAATCATGTCAGATCTCACAATTTAGGTCTGCTATGGTATAATTTTGTTTCTCTTCCCTCAAAAAGTGATTTGTCCAAACTTGGCACGAGAGGTCTGTGCCCTTCTGTTTCTGTCAATTTAATGCTGCCTTATCTCCTAACCTTGTTCAGTCCTGAAAGGGGGAGGCAGGTTTTTATTGTGAAACGTTGTGCTAAGACAACAGATATTCCATCACTGCCCTGTGCTTCCTGTCAAAGAGCTTTTTGGCTCTCAGTCTCTGGCTATTTGCGGCTTGCTATTTTCTCCCAGCTCAGCATCGTGAAAATGCTTTTCCTCCTCGTTTCTTTCACCAACTTCCTGCTTCAGAAGGCGATTCACTTTCTTGCGTCTTTGCTGCAAGATACCCCAGGTAAGACTGTTTTTCTTCCCATTTTCTGCTAACAGCAGTTTTTGAAAAAAGCTTTTGAGCCATGTAAGATTCACAGAGATCCACAGAGATCACATTGCAGTTGGGGCCGGTCAGAAGGCAAATCCTGATGATTACAAGCTATAGACAGATTAAGTTTGAATTGTGATGATTCATGCAATCTTCTAGGAATAATGTGCAAATAACCAACATGCCTTCCCTTTGCATGGATTTTTGATTTTTTCACTTCCCAACTGATCTGACAGCCTTGGAATGATTTTTTTCAGGATCAGCCAAGAAAGGAGGGTGTAAACCAGGAATGTTGTCTCCACAGCCAGATTGCTATGCAAGAACAGTAGTTTTTGTATAGAGGAAATTGTTCAAAATATAAAACACTCCGCTTAACATTTTATCTGCTTTCCCCAGTAGACGTATCTTTTCTTTTATGTACTCTGAGAGCATATGCACCAAGACAAATTCCTTTTGTGTCCAATCACACTTGGCCAATAAAGAATTCTATTCTATTCTATTCTATTCTATTCTATACAAATATGAGCGTATTTGGCAATCTTTCAGGATGGAGCGTACATACGAATTCAAGCAAGAGTGTCTATGATGAACTTCCTATTGGAATTGGCCCAAGAAGGTTTGAGAAGGTTCCTAGATTGTCCCAATATCGAAGGCCCCAGTTATGAAAGTCATTCAGGTAGACCCTAGTTAGAATCTACCCAGAAACTTGCTGTGGACAAGATCTTTAGCAGGCACTCCTCGACTTACGACCACAATCACCACAGTGATTGATGAATTAAACCAGGGAGAAAATGTATTAAGAGAGTTGGAAGATACGTTTCAAAGGGAGATGGGGATCTGGGCAGAAATTTTGGAAACTAGGCAGCGGAAGAGGGTAGAGGTGGGAGAAATACCTAGATTGAATAGCCAAGAAGCAGTTACAGATAGGGATAAAGATCCCAGAGAGGAATGTGGGAGGCAAATTAAAAAAAGCATAGCAACTAAAGTATTGAAGTGGACAAGAGACGATGGATAGATGATTTCTCTCCTTTGTTGTTCTGATTTGCTTCTCCTTTTCTCTCCCTTTTTTTCCTTTTGCGTTGACTCTTTGACTTTCCCATTCAAGATGTTATCTGTTTCCAATATGCCTACGTATTTGTAACCATCATCCTTTGCTAATCCTTTTACTATGTTTCCATTTCCCAGTTCTATTCCTTCTATTTTTTCCATTTTTCCTTGCTGCATGAATAATATATTTCAAGTTGAAAGTTCATTTTGATGTCGCTGCCGAACAGTTGAACTGTGTTGAGTACTGATTTAAGTTCACCAATTGAACTCCTTGTGTATTTGGAACTCCTAAACAAAATTCTAGAAATTGTTGCATTTTCTTCTTAATACTGAAAAATTACTCTGTTTTTCTGACATTAGCACGTTATGGGGCAATAGGGGGCAAAGACAGAATTCCACTCCCAAAAATTTCAGATATTAAAGCAATATCTGGACACATCAATTCAGATTCAGTTCAGATCTGCCTGCGTAGGAATGAAGGAAAGAGCTGGGCTACAGGATCAGATCAAATTAACTTTTCAAAAGTCATTGCTAATTTCTTCTCTCCCCCCCCTTTTTTTTTTGCTTTATGCACCTTTCTTTCCTAGTTCTTTAAGCCATCCTTCTTTCCTCTTACTCAGCCAATTCCTAAACTTGTAGTTGGCCTCTGTGCATAATATGAAGTGGTAATTTTAGGATTGCACTCAAGATGGTAACCCCTTCCTCTTTGTTAATTGCTCAGTTTGTCTTTGCAGTGATAAAAAAGCTGCTACCCAAGACGAAATCACCGGTTACTTATAGCCACAAGAAGGGTTTAGAATGCATCTCACCATTATTCTCCACCGTACAAGAAACACCTCAAGCGATCCCAGTAAAACTCCAAGGGCAGATTCCCAAATGGTTGAAAGGAAAGCTACTGAGGAACGGGCCAGGAAAATTCGAATTCGGACCAGATAAGTATGCCTGTTTCAATTGCTATGGATGCTGCTGTCTGCTCTGCTAAGGATTAAAAGGCCAGTAGATAATTTTATTCTCGTCTGCAGTCTTGATCAATTTTCTCCATTCATGTGCTTCAGTAATTCTACCAATCAGTTGTGTTTTAGGAAGAAAGAATCCTTGAATACATATTTTCTTGATTTAAGGGAGATATAATGACGACGAAGGATGTGGCAAAAGCTGATCTAGTAATAAACTTTTTTGAGAGGGATTGTCTTCTTTAGAAAGACCTTTTTAACAATTCAAAAATCATATCTTTGCAAAAATTACAGTCTTTACAACTGATTTGCCCTTTGTGTGCACTTGTCTACCGAAAGGGTCATTTTTTGTCATCTAATAAATAGAGTGGATGATTGGAACTGGTAGGGTAAGCTTTGCACATGGCTTTCTCCTTCTCTAATCTGTATTTGTCTTTTCCAAATGAAGGTACAACCACTGGTTTGATGGCATGGCACTCGTGCATAAGTTTGAAATTGGAGATGGGGTGGTGAAATACAGCAGCAAGTTTCTCCGGAGTGATTCTTACCTGACCAACAGCAAGAACAACCGAATCATGATCTCTGAATTTGGCACCTTGGCCATGCCAGATCCTTGCAAGAACATTTTTGAGCGCTTCATGTCAAAATTTGACTTGTTAAGTAAGTATCATTTTTGGATCAGTTTCGCTCATATTCTGCATCTGAAGTTTCCATAAGGGAAATGCTGAAGGACACGCCGTCAAAATTTTTTTTGTAAGAAGTGGGAAGGGAGAGTGGGAAAACTGGACAAAGTTGACACTCCATTTGTTTTCCAACTCTGTCCCTGACAATTTCACAATTTTACAGAAATTGTCTTTAAGAGAAGGAGTGGCAGAACAGACTAAGTCCATTTGTGACTACATAAAAGTTCTAGGCTGATTCCTCTTTTGACTCTGCCCCAGTTCTGCCATCTCCTACACTTTCAGTCTTTTGATCCTGGCAAGTTGGTGACAATGGAAATGCTTTCTGTATTGAATTTACGACACTCCAATGAGGTGAATTTTATACTGCAGAAGAGACGGACAACTGCGTTGTGAATTTTGTGGTCATCAAAGGCGACTATTTTGTCAGCACGGAGACCAGTCAAATGCACAAGGTGGATCTGGACACGCTTGAATCAAAGGAGAAGGTAAAGGAACGGAGCAGGTTACCTGGCATTGGGTTAGCCTATTTCACCATCTCATCCACTACTACCCAAATCTGGATTGACAGGCAGTTTTCCAGGAGCTCTGGAGATGCTGAAGACTCAATCTGGATCTTCTACAAATGTTCCAATGTTCCCTCCAGGTTCAGGAGTAGATATGCCCTTTGGAACAGTTGCTGGGAAACCTACGTGGGAAAGAATAGTTGCCCTCATCCTATTAGTCATGGCCATCCCACAAAACAGCTTTTAGCCACAGAAAGAGGACGATAATGTTTCACAATGAGTTGTTGAGTTCAGCTTCCCCTACCCTGGTTTGGTCCAGATGTTGGTGATGATCACTTCTCAGCCGGTGTGGGAATTCTGAGAGCTTCAGTTCTATCTGGAAGGTGTCCAACTCAGGTAAGATGACCTGCCATCTTTGTCCTTGCAGGTGAACTGGAAAAAATATGTTGCAGTGAATGGAGCCACAGCCCACCCCCACTATGATCCAGATGGAACAGTCTACAACATGGGCAGCTCTTATGGGACGCATGGTAAGACAAACAGAAGTGCTGTATTTTTCAGAGTATAAGATGCTCTGGACTATAAGACGCACGTACCTTTTTTGGTGAGGAAAACAAGAAAAAGAAATCTGCCTCTGCCTCTGCCTCCCAGCAATTTTGCCTTCTTGCAGCAAATAGCAAATAGCCTGCTTTACTTTCATTTTTGTTTTCAGCATAGCTTGATTAGTACAAGAAAAAAAAATCTGCTCCCAGCAATTTACCACCTTGCAGCAAGCAGCAGAGGCCCGGGTAAAACAGTTGAGAGCAAAACAGCTGAGAGTCAGGAGGCCGATCCAATCAACTTGTGCTAATTAGGCTATGCTGAAGCTGAAACGAGCTGTTTCTTCTTGCCGCTTGCTGCTTGGACTCTGCCTCTGCCGGGAGGCAGAGTCCAAAGGGTGGGGGCCAGTGGGTGAGCGGGGCTACATTCGGTGTATAAGACGCACCTAAATTTTCACCCCCTTTTAGGGGGGAAAAAGGTGCGTCTTAAACTCTGAAAAATACGGTATCTGACTAGCATTTTAATGTCTGGAATTAGATTCTAATTCATTGGTGAGTACTGCCTCCCTTTCTACCAACCCAGGCTATTCTTGGCTTTTCACGCCAAACGGACAGTTACTTAACATCAAAAAATGTCAATTCAAGGATGATATAAGTATTTTTCCAATGAGTAGACGCATAGGTTTTGAGTCAGATGTTACAGCCCTTTTAACTGGATCAGAGGACCTGGAAAACGTGAAGTAGCATCTGATGGATCACATGTCTGAATTTTACACTGGAGTGAAGATGAAGTGGCTGTGGATTACTCTTACAGTGCATCATATCGGTGGTCCCCCCTTCCAAACCTTGGATGGTGCTGTCCATACATCAATTCCAAATTCATGTATTGTTCATAGGAAGCATTGTTTATAGCACACCAGCCCTGCTGAGCTCAATTCCCCAATCCATCTGCAGCTGATTAACTGGAATCGCAGTTCCAAAGAGCTGGGCTTTCTCTCTTACAGGCTCCAACTATAACATCATCCGTGTTCCTCCCCAGAAGTCTCAGCCTAGTGACTCCAGCCTGCAAGGCGCAGAAGTGTTGTGCACCATTCAACCCAAGAACAGAATGAAGCCAGCCTATTATCACAGTTTTGGTGAGAGGACCCTCCTCCTTTTAAGTTTTTCTGGAAATGCCAGAAAGAGGCAGCTAGAGTTGCAAAAGTGAAATGATGAAAAGTGGGCCGATAATTTGGAATGCCATCAATGTGATCTATCACGCTGCCGGAATAAAATCAAGTAGAACAGGAAAAGTAATAGGAAAGATTAAATTAATGAAATTCATTGCTCCAAGCCACGAATGATCCACCAGAGCAGTTCATATAAAACAATGTAACATCTTTTGCTAGCTGGTGGCCATAATAAATTGAAATTGAAATCATGCCCTGAGAGATGCTTTAAAAATAATGTCAGTAAAACTATGAAACTGAACAAAAAGTGTTGGCTCCTGGCAGTACCCCAATCGCTGGCCTGCCATTGGAAGCTGGAAGGGGGGTTGCTAAATGAAGTCTGGCAATTCCTTTTTTTAAGAATTGTTGATTAAAAAAAGCGTGGCAATTCCTAAGTAGGTGATGTAGTAGAACCCTAAGGCATTAAATTTGATCCACAGAGTGTTAAATTGGATAATTTGAAATTACTGGCTGTTATGGTGACTAACCTGAAACTGTTTTGGCAACAAAGGATGAAGCCGGCAGGTAGAAAGATAAGGCAGCCTTGTTGTTGGAAATGTCCACATAATTAGATGGACGAATAGAATCAGCTCTTCATGAAAAGAAGTGGCCCAACTCTTTTCTTCTTCTGTTTCTAGGAATGACTGAAAACTACGTGGTTTTTATTGAGCAGCCCCTCCTAATAAAGTTGTGGGAGATCATTACAGCCAATTTTTGGGGGAAATCCTTACTGGATGGACTGAGTTGGGAGCCTCAGCTAAACACTCGCTTTTATGTCGTGAACAAGCACACGGGACAGGTAGGTCACCTGTTTGGCTAGCTCTGGTGACTTCCTGATACGTCTTCTCTGGGGTCTGCAGGGTGAGGCCGACAAGACTGTTGCTCTTCTCTTCCTGGGTGGTAGAAGGTATCAATGAGCAAACCAAAGTTTTCCCCAGATTATTTTGGGGTGGCAGCTCCCAGAATGCCTCTGTGCTATTGGCCAGAGTGGCTGAGAATGGTGGGAGAGTTGAGGTCCTGAGATCTTTGGAGAACATCAGATTTGGAAAGATCACTTCGAAACCTCCTTGCTTTGCCCATACGTTAAAATCCTTTCAAGCATCACCCTGACATATAAGCAAAGATTTTTAAGAAGTTGTGCCCAGGACCAATTGTTTGGGTATCCCCAAAAGGCAGCAATTCACTCCCATGTCTTCCTCTCTTCTTGCAGATATTACCCTTGCATTATCATAGCAAGGCCTTCTGCTGTTTCCATCATATCAACACCTTTGAGGACCAGGGGTGTATCGTCCTGGATCTCTGCTGTTTTGAAGATGGGAATGTTTTTGACATTTACCGACTGCAGAACCTCCATAAGGCTAGAGAAGCCCTTGACCAGGTACCGCTGCTCTGCCCTCCACATGGTGGGCTCTGAAAGGGAGCTTCATCTTGTAGACTAGCTTGGTATCTCCCAGGGGCGTTGGACAGTGGTGCTCCAGCCCTAGACAAGGATGGGATTCCAAGGTGAAGGAAGATGGAGAAGTTCTCTTCCCTTTTGGCCTGTCCTGCTCTTCAGCCTTGTGGTGTGATCACAGAGTATGGCTCTATTTCTCTGTGCAATGGCTTTTTTTGTTGTCTCGGCAGACCTATAACATGTTCCCGAAGCCATTTCCATGGCGCTTTGTTCTCCCGATCACGGTGAGCTCCAAGGCATCTGTGGGGCAGAACCTTAACCCTTTGTCCTACACGCTGGCAGAAGCTGTGAAGGAGGCGGATGGGAAGGTAGGTAATTTGTGTCCATGTGTGCATGTGTGTGTGTAATTTAGAAAGAATGAAAGCATTCCGTTTTTCTTGTCATCCTTTGGAAATCTCAGCATCCTGCAAACGGCAACTAGAATTGGGAAAAATAGTGGGACTTACCATATTTTTCGCACTATTAGACATACTGGACCATAAGATGCACATTAGAGGAGGAAAACAAGAAAAAAAAAATTTCCTCTGCCTCCCAGCATCCATCTGGTATTTATCTGCCTAGCATCCTTGCAGCAAACAGCAAACAGCCTGGTCAGCTTCAGCACGTTATCGCAGCCCCAGCACGTGGCTCGTCAGGGCTCCACTCTGTTGCGGCCACCACCGGTCAACTGAACTGAAGGCCTCAAGGAGACCATGGCAGTAATTCTGCAATTCGATGAAAAAGGAAACACTTTTCAGAAAAAAAGGCATGTTGCCTCCAGAGGATAGGAAAGATCATCTAGAGGTAGTCCTTGACTGTTACAACCATTCATTTATAGACTGCTCAAGGTTACAACGACATTGAAAAAAGTAACTTACGACCAGTTCTTGCAATTATGACCATTGCAGCAATCCTCACAGTCGCATGATCAAAATTTGGATGCTTTACGGCGATTTTGGCATCGGGGTCATGTGACTATCATTTGCGACCTTCCCAGCCAGTTTCCAATAAGCAGTAACCGTATGGGAAGTAGGGCTTACTTAACATCCATGTGATTCACTTAACAACTGCAGTGATTTGCTTAAGAACGGGGGCCAAAAAAGTTCGTAATATTGGGTATGAGTTAGTTATCAACCTCCTTGCTTAACGATGGAAATTCTGTGAATTGTGAGTTGATGACTACCTGTACCCTTCAAGTGGAAGAGCCCAAAAACATAAAGCATTGTGTGCCAGGAAAGGCTCGGAAACCATCTCCAAATAATAGATGGGTAAGGATTCTATGATAGAATTGATTCCGCGCTGATTCTTCTAGATCTGGTGCACGCCTGAAAGTCTACACAAGGAGGACCTCAAAGAAGCCGGAGGAGTGGAATTAACTCACATCAATTATGCACATTACTCTGGGAAAAAATACCGTTATTTCTATGGCTGCGGCTTCAGTCATGTTGTTGGAGACTCCTTGATCAAGGTTGATACAGAAACCAAGGGGATGAAGGTGAGAAGATCGGGGCCAGCGATGCTCTTTTGTTACAGGTGTGGCAGGGATGGAGTTTGTCAGAGTTTGTTGCAAAATCAAATCCAGAAAGCACACACAGATAACTGATTCAGCAGGATTCATTAACTTCTCTTTATATACAATATAACACATGAAAATAAATATACAATACCAATGGCAGATTCTTCCAAACTGGTAGAGAGTTACAGGCAAAAAACACAGGCAGAGGAGAGAACAGCAGAGATGAGTTCTTATTTCAATTCAGCAGACAGACTAGACTAGTTTCATTTTAGAGCTGAGCACAGAGCTACAGAGCCACGCCCAGGCTCCTTCCTGTCTCAGCTCCCTTGACCTTGTTGCTATGCCCCTCTTCCAGTTCATGAATATTCTGACAGGGTTCGACCTTGAAAACTCCTGAGAAAAATTCTCTTCTGTGCCCTCTGCTTTGCCCACCAGATTTGGCGCGAGAAAGGGATGTATCCTTCTGAGCCCATATTTGTGCCAGAACCTGATTCTTCGGCAGAAGACAAGGGAGTGATCCTCTCGGTGGTGCTCACCCCCAAGCAGGTAATTTAGTCCTCACGGGAGAGGTCAAGGCCTACTCTTTGAATATTCCTTTTAGATGGCTGAAAATGAATTTCTCCTGCCTCCTGGTGAACGCTGCATCTGGGGCATGGCATTCGGCGTTTCCAAATGCTGGGACTTTTTGGAGCTCCTCTGTGCCTTCATGGTTTACTTTTCTTCTTTCTCCAAAACCCCTGGAGGGGCAGAAGAAGCAGATGCTTTGCACGGGGAGGCAGCCCTGAGGAACTGTTATCCCACATCCCTCTTTCTTTCAGAATGAAGGCAGCTTCCTTCTTGTTCTGGATGCGGAGAATTTCACCGAACTGGGCCGCACCGAGATCCCCGTCCAGATTCCCTATGGCTTCCATGGGGGCTTTGTCCCCAGTTAAATGCCACCTGTTGAGACAGCAGAGATTTGGGGATCTCCACCGTGGTGTCCAAAACACTGTGGACCAACTGCTTCCTCTAGATGTGCCTTAATTTCCTAGACTCCCCAATCGGGCTCCACTTTGATTCACTGAGAAATAGCCATTTTTCTCATCTGAGTCAAGTTTTCTAATTCAAAGCAAGACGTTCAGAATTATGATGCATATTGGCCAGTGGGAAGTGATAATCAATCAATCAGAATAGAGCTGGAAGGGACCTTGGAGGTCTTCTAGTCCAACTCCCTGCATAAGCAGGAGACCCTATATAATTTCAGAGAAGTGGCTGTCCAGTCTCTTCCTAAAAACCTCCAGTGATGAAACACCCACAACTACTGAAGGCAACCTGGTTAATTGTCCCCACTATTAGGAAGTTTCTCCTGAATTCCAGGTTGCTTCCCTCCTGGTTTAGTTTCCATCCGTGGTTTCTTGTCTTGCCTTCTGGGGCTTATTACCCAGATACATGAGCTTTTCTAATTTAAAAAAGAGGCTTTGCTAAACATAGTATATTTTTCTATTAATTGACTTAATTTATGATGGGACCTAATCTGGATTCCCAGGAGGGAGAGACTGCATCCCAGATGGCAAAGGGGTAGCGGAAGTTTGGTGGAGGGTTAAAAGGGCTCCTTCCTAGCGATTTCCAGAGTTTATCTGCAGTTATGCAGATAGCTGCTTTAGTTTGGCAAGAGTCTGTCTGTAAGTGAAGAATAATAAAATAAATCACTCTCTAGTAACTCCATGGGTCATTCTTGGTCCCAGCGGTAAAATCTGAACCAGTTTATTACCGGTTTGCTGGTTGCACATGCGCAGTGCGCACACACCAAATGCGAGGTGTGTGCACGCAATACATGCCAAAAGGAGGCATGTGGTAAGTAGAACAGCGCGCGAGGGGGGGTGATCAGCTGTGGCGTGCAATCTTTTTTTTAATTTTAAAAGCATTGCTTTTAAAAGTAAAAAAAAAAAAAGCCTCTGATGATCGTGCTGCTCAGCTGGGATCATCAGAGGCTTTTTTTTTACCTTTTAAAAGCATTTTTTCTACAACCGAAGAGGTTGTAGAAAAAATGCTTTTAAAAGTAAAAAAAAAAAGCGCCTGATGATCGAGCGGTTCAGCTGGGCATGGGGTGGGGGCAGGGATTTTTGCTACCAGTTCTCCGAACCGCCCGTCGCCATCGCTACCAGATCAGGCGATCCGGTCGGAACTGGGAGCATTTCACCCCTGCTTGGTCCTCGTGGCCTGACTATCAGGTTTGAACTTTGTCTAAACCTGGCTCAGAGCCCTTCAGATACTATTGAGAAATCTTGGCAATCGTACCAGATAAATATTTTTTTTTCTTTGTACCCACGGCATCTCAGTCCATCAAACATTGACCGAATTCAAGCTGTAGCTGACTCACCCTTGAGGTCCCACCTTCTCAAAGTTCTTTGAACCCATCTCTCTGCAAGAGTGGCCCTTCTTCATTTGGGGGGAATCCACCCTTTTCTCAATCTCCACTCTTGCTTGGGCTGGCCATCTAAGGGGCAGAGAGGCCCCAGCAGATGAAAAGAGGGATGGGGTGGTGCCTTCGGGATTCCTAAGGCATTTGAAAGGTTTCAGTCTGGAGACTTAAGGGAAGAGACCACAAGACACCAGAATTCCAGACGCCACGAAGGAGGCCAGGAATTGTCTTTCATAAAGTAGGAGCAGAACCAACTGGTGTAAATTGCAGCTGCCAAGTTTTCATTTGAATATAAGCGAAGATTTCCTGATGGGAAGATCTGTTGAACTGCCTATGGCAATATTTCTCCCTCTTGGCAAGCTGAAGATGTGTTGTCTTCAACTCCTACAATTGGATCCTGGAATTCTGGGTGGCTCCCAATCAAAAGTTAACACAGCACACAAAGCGCTGTTAAAAACGATTAAAAACCCATTAACATTAAAACAAACAAAAAAAAACAAGAAGTCAAACATGCCAGGACAATCTCATCTTATCCAGTGTTGTGTTTGCATTTACACTAATGACAGAGGAAGGAATTCCCAAGGGAGCAAAGCGGAGTCTGGGGGGAGGCGGGGGAGGAAGATGCCAAGGAGGGTAAGGGAAGGGTCCAAAGCCCTCGGCCTGTAAACTGATTATGCTCTTGTCAGTTTCAGGCACTGCTTGTTAACTTGGGTGGGGCTTTGCAGGGAAGCTCAGCTAGATGCAGTACTCAAAAGCCCGGACAATATTTGACTTTAAGGCCACCTACAAATAAAGAGGGCATGTCCACCTTTGGCTGGACACCTGGTCACTCTAGCCAGCTCAGTCTTGCCCCTTGGGCAGCTGGCCTCTGCCCAGGGCTGGAGATATCCTGCGGGTGGCATGAAAGCTCGCTGCAACTCCCCAGAGATGGAATAGCCATGCCAGCTGCAGGGCCAACTTTTGCACCGGCTTTTTCCAGGCCCGTGCCAGCGCCCGGGCATTCCCTGCCACGTGTTCGGCCCCGCCTCCCACCCTGCCTCCTTTTCCAAGGCCGGCCAGAGGGGTAGGGCCAAAGCTTCCGAGCATCTCTCTCTCTCTCTTCCCCCCTGCCCTCTCTCTCCGCACACGTGTGGTGGCACCTGCCCACCGGTCCTGGGTCTTGCACTGCGCAGCTTTCAGCACCTCCCACCAGCTGCACATGTGATGGGGCGTTTTGATGGGGGGGGGGAAGCGAGAGAGAAGGAAGAAAGGGCTCCTCAGTGTGTGCAGAGCACCAGGGACCTCCGGTCGGAGGGGAAAAAGCGCTCCCAGGGCTGCATAAAACATATAACTACCTTTTGAGAGACAAATTAATAGAAGAAACAGTTAAACATAACATGACAATGTGGGCCAGGGACATAGGACATAATATTCAATTGGCAGATTGGGAGAAATTATGGAAGCAGAACATTAAAATGACAAGAGCCACATCTTACAAGGAGAACCTCATTAAAATGTTTTATAGATGGCACCTACCACCAGCCCGACTTGCCAAAATACACCCAAACACTTCGGCATTGTGTTGGAAATGTAAATAAAAAAAGGGGACATATTACCACACTTGGTGGAAATGTAGGAAAGCCCAACACTATTGGCAAGATATAAAAAATATTATTGAAGAAATAACGAACATTCAAATAGAAAATAGTCCAGAATTCTTTTTATTTGGCATGATAACGGCACAATATCCTAAGGAAACGAAATATCTTATCATACATATCTTGACAGCAGCAAGACTACTGTTCGCTCAAAACTGGAAATTAGACCAACTCCCATCCAAAGACAAAATCATTGCAAAAATAACAGTGTGCTGAAATGGACAGATTGACGCTGGAACTCCAGGAAAAGGAAGAAAGCGAATACTATCTTGTATGGCACCAATGGTATCAATGGCTGGAAAGGAAAATCAGCAAAAATGTAGAGGACAGAAATTAGGGTAAAGACTTGCATAAGGAGATGAACTCATAAATAATGTAAACTTGTAGTGTAAGGTTATAACATTGGAATCAGATATTTAATAATTACTCTTTATTAAACTATATAAGCTCAATGACATATATTCTGTTGATGACAAAAACGTATATGTAAAATGTTAGGTGGGTTTGTAGGTGGTGGGTTTTTTGTTTGTCTTTGTATTGTATTGTATTGTCTTTATATCTGTGTTTATATTTTAATAATAAAAAAAATTTAAAAAAAATCAATTATTACAATTCCCTAGTTAAATAGAGCTTTTTTTCTTTTGTGTTTTAAAATCTTGAACTCTCCTCTTTTGCCTTAAATTTCCTATTGTTTGCACCTACCTTTTTTGGTGAGGAAAAACAAAAATAAATATCTCTCTGCCTCATTTTGTCACGTTGCAGCAAAGACCCTGCTTTACTTTCAGTTTTGTTTTTTCAGCATAGCTAGGGAAAAAAAATCTGCTCCAGCACTCTGCAGCAAGCAGGAGAGCCCTGCGCAAAACAGCTGAGAGCAAATCAGCTGAGTGTCGGGAGGCCGGTCTAATCAACTTGTGCTAATTAACCTATGCTGAAGCTGAAAGGGGCTGTTTTTTTCTTGCTGTTTGCAAGAAGGTAACTGCTGCGAGGCACAGGCTAAAGGGTGGGGCCAGTGGGTGGGCAGGGCTACATTCGGTGTATAAGATGCACCTAAATTTTCACCCCCTTTTGGGGGGTAAAAAGGTGCGTCTTATACTCCGAAAAATACGGTAGTTCCTGTTGGTCTTGGTCTGTTCTAAATTGCTAGCAAGAGCCCTGGGCAAAAGGAGAGATGGAGACTGCAACCTTGCAGACCTCAAAGCAACATTTTCCTCCTCCGGGCATTGTTTTTTTACATGCTTGGCTTGCCTGGAGGAATGCGTTGCCCACTTCAGAAGCAAACTACTGTAAGAAGGGCTTTGATTTCCCTGGGAGGGAAGACAGATGTTCCCTGGTTTAGGATAGACAAAAATACACAGCAGGTACCTGGCATTCTTCAGCAACTCTCACCCACCAACTGAACCAGTTTCCTCGTGGTTTTGTTCAAAAGTGACATCAAAGTGCCAACTAGCCAACTGCACTTTACTCTAGTGCCTGGACACACCCAGCCTGAATGGTTAATAATTGGATGTGATATATTCATTCAATAGATCAATGATGCATTAGAAGCAGACAGAGATGATGTCTTAATCGTGTCAGGTCTCGCAATTTAAGTCTGCTATAATTTTGTTTTTCCTCCCCCGAAAAAGTGATTTGCCCAAACTTGACACTAGAGGTCTGTGCCCTCCTGTTTCTGCCAACGTAATGCCATCTTGTCTGCTAAACTTGTTCAGTCCTGGAGGCTTTTATTGTGAAATGCTGCGCTAAGCCATCAGATATTCATCACTGCCCTGCGTCTCCTATCAAAGAGCATTTTGGCTCTCTCTGACTCGCAGTCTCTGGCTATTTGGGGCTTGCCATTTTCTCCCAGCTCAGCATCGTGAAAATGCTTTTCCTCCTCGTTTCTTTCACCAACTTCCTGCTTCAGAAGGCGATTCACTTTCTTGCGTCTTTGCTGCAAAGTATCCCAGGTAAGATCGTTTTTCTTCCCAGCGTATGTACAAATTCAGCCAAGAGTGTCTGTGATGAATTTCCTATTGGAATTGGCCCAAGAAGGTTTGAGAAGGCTCCTAGATGGTCCCAATATCGAACATCCCCAGTTATGAAAGTCATCCAGGTAGACCTCAGTTAGAATCTACCCAGAAACTCGCTGTGGACAAGATCTTTAGCAGGCACTCCTCAACTTACGACCACAATTGAGCCCAAAATTTCTGTTGTTAAGCGAGACATTTGCTAAGTGAGCTTTGCCCTGTTTTATTACCTTCCTTGCCACAGTTAAGTAAATCATTTAGTTGTTAAGCTATAACGGGGTTATTAAGTGAATCTGGCTTCTCCCTTGACTTGGCTTGTCAAAAGGTCACAAAAGGGGGTTGTGTGACTCTGGGACACTGCAACCGTCATGAGTCAACATCAACCAATATCAACCAAGTACCTTCTTAAGATGTACGATGTTCCAAGTAGCACAGTTTTTTGCAGTTCCGCTGGTGTTATTGCAGGAAGCTGCAATTTGCTGATTTATGTTATAAAATTCTTGGACATGGTACCAAGTGCCCCAATGACAATGGGTATCACTGTGACATGTTTCATCCATAGCCGTGTAGTTTTGATGGCCAGGTCGCGATATTTCATGATTTTTTCCAGTTCTTTTTCTTCGACTCTGGCATCTCCTGGTGCCGCGATGTCAATAAATTATACGTTTTGCTTTTCAACAACTGTGATATCTGGCGTGTTGTGTTCCAAGTGACGATCTGTCTGTTTTCGAAAGTACCACAAGATCTTCACCTTCTCATTTTCTATAACTTTTTCCACTTTATGTTTCCATGACTTTTTGGACACGGGTAAATTGTATTATTTACATAATGACCAGTGGATTAATTTAGCAACTCAGTTGTGTCTAGTTTTGTAATCAGTTTGCGCAATTTTGCTGCACTCATATTAAGTATGAAACAGTTTCAACTTTGTCATTGCAAAGTTGGCAGTTTGGATTGTCAGTGGATTTTTATATCTTCGCTTTCATGGCATTAGTTTGTAGTGCTTGTTGTTGTTGTTATTATTATTATTGGGAGAAGGGATATTTCATCATGGTAATGATCCATAAAGCAGCATTAAACAATGGTGGTTAAATTTTTAATTTGATTGACTGCCTTGGCAGAGATTTACCATTTGAACTCCTTGTGTATTTGGATCTCCAAACCCAAATTCCAAAAATTGTTGCATTTTCTTAATACTGAAAAATTATTCTGTTTTTATGACATTAGCACTTTATGGGGCAATGGGGGCAAAGACAGAATTCCACTCCCAAAAATTTCAGATATTAAAGCAATATCTGGACACATCAATTCAGATTCAGTTCAGATCTGCCTGCGTAGGAATGAAGGAAAGAGCTGGGCTACAGGATCAGATCAAATTAACTTTTCAAAAGTCATTGCTAATTTCTTCTCCCCCCCCCTTTTTTTTTTGCTTTATGCACCTTTCTTTCCTAGTTCTTTAAGCCATCCTTCTTTCCTCTTACTCAGCCAATTCCTAAACTTGTAGTTGGCCTCTGCATAATATGAAGTGGTAACTTTAGGATTGCACTCAAGATGGTAACCCCTTCCTCTTTGTTAATTGCTCAGTTTGTCTTTGCAGTGATAAAAAAGCTGCTACCCAAGACGAAAGCACCGATTACTTATAGCCACAAGAAGGGCTTAGAATGCATCTCGCCATTATTCTCCACCGTACAAGAAACACCTCAAGCGATCCCAGTAAAACTCCAAGGGCAGATTCCCAAATGGTTGAAAGGAAAGCTACTGAGGAACGGGCCAGGAAAATTCGAATTCGGACCAGATAAGTATGCCTGTTTCAATTGCTATGGATGCCGCTGTCTGCTCTGCTAAGGATTAAAAAGCCAGTAGATAATTTTATTCTCATCTGCAGTCTTGATCAATTTTCTCCATTCATATGCTTCAGTAATTCTAACAATCAGTTGTGTTTTAGGAAGAAAGAATCCTTGAATACATATTTTCTTGATTTAAGGGAGATATAATGACGACGAAGGATGTGGCAAAAGCTGATCTAGTAATAAACTTTTTTGAGGGGGATTGTCTTCTTTAGAAAGACCTTTTTAACAATTCAAAAATCATATCTTTGGAAAAATTACAGTCTTTACAACTTGATGTGCCCTTTGTGTGCACTTGTATACCGAAAGGATCATTGTTTGTCATCTAATAAACAGAGTGGATGATTGGAACTGGTAGGGTAAGCTTTGCACATGACTTTCTCCTTCTCTAATCTGTATTTGTCTTTTCCAAATGAAGGTACAACCACTGGTTTGATGGCATGGCACTCATGCATAAGTTTGAAATTGGAGATGGGGTGGTGAAATACAGCAGCAAGTTTCTCCGGAGTGATTCTTACCTGACCAACAGCAAGAACAACCGAATCATGATCTCTGAATTTGGCACCTTGGCCATGCCAGATCCTTGCAAGAACATTTTTGAGCGCTTCATGTCAAAGTTTGACTTAAGTAAGTATCATTTTTGGATCAGTTTCGCTCATATTCTGCATCTGAAGTTTCCATAAGGGAAATGCTGAAGGACACGCCGTCAAAAAAATTTTTGTAAGAAGTGGGAAGGGAGAGTGGGAAAACTGGACAAAGTTGACACTCCATTTGTTTTCCAACTCTGTCCCTGACAATTTCACAATTTTACAGAAATTGGCTTTAAGAGAAGGAGTGGCAGAACAGACTAAGTCCATTTGTGACTACCTAAAAGTTCTAGGCTGATTCCTCTTTTGACTCTGCCCCAGTTCTGCCATCTCCTACACTTTCAGTCTTTTGATCCTGGCAAGTTGATGATAATGGAAATGCTTTCTGTATTGAATTTACGACACTCCAATGAGGTGAATTTTATACTGCAGAAGAGACAGACAACTGCGTTGTGAATTTTGTGGTCATCAAAGGCGACTATTTTGTCAGCACGGAGACCAGTCAAATGCACAAGGTGGATCTGGACACGCTTGAATCAAAGGAGAAGGTAAAGGAACGGAGCAGGTTACCTGGCATTGGGTTAGCCTATTTCACCATCTCATCCACTACTACCCAAATCTGGATTGACAGGCAGTTTTCCAGGAGCTCTGGAGATGCTGAAGACTCAATCTGGATCTTCTACAAATGTTCCAATGTTCCCTCCAGGAGTAGATATGCCCTTGTGGAACAGTTGCTGGGAAACCTAGGTGGGAAAGAATAGTTGCCCTCATCCTACTAGTCATGGCCATCCCACAAAACAGCTTTTAGCCACAGAAAGAGGACGATAATGTTTCACAATGAGTTGTTGAGTTCAACTTCCCCTACCCTGGTTTGGTCCAGATGTTGGTGATGATCACCTCTCAGCCGGTGTGGGAATTCTGAGAGCTTCAGTTCTATCTGGAAGGTGTCCAACTCAGGTAAGATGACCTGCCATCTTTGTCCTTGCAGGTGAACTGGAAAAAATATGTTGCAGTGAATGGAGCCACAGCCCACCCCCACTATGATCCAGATGGAACAGTCTACAACATGGGCAGCTCTTTCGGTACGCATGGTAAGTCCACATTCTCAGAGATAAACAGAAGTATCTGAGTAGCATTTCAATGTCTGGAATTAGATACTAATCTCAGTGTATGGTTTTGACTTCATTGGGGTGTACTGCCGAACAGGTGGTAGCGATGGTGGCCGGTGGTTCAGAGAACCGGTAGTGATGGCGGCGGAAGGTTCTGCCTACCCGCCCAGTCGTCATTACTTCCTGGTTTTAACCAGGAAGTAACCTGTTTTTTACCCTCTGCAAATAAATAAATAAATCATCTTTGAATTGACTGAGGTTTTTTGATGTGTCTGAAGACTGATATGTAACTGTCAGTTTGGCATGAAAAGCCAAGAAGAGCCTGGGTTCAGGGTTGAAATCTACTTACCTTCCCAACTGGTTCAGAAGAGCATGTGGTCATCACATGCACGCTTGGATCTTCTGTGCATGCGCAAACACTTATGCACATGTGCAGAGGGTAAAAAACAGGATACTTCCTGGTTAAAACTGGTTTTAACCTGGTATGTATAAACAAACAAACAAACAAACAAATAAAGTATTTTTCCAATGAGTAGACGCATAGGTTTAGAGTCAGATGCTGCAGCCCTTTTATCTGGATCAGAGGACCTGGAAAACGTGAAGTAGCATCTGATGGATCACATGTCTGAATTTTACACTGGAGTGAAGATGAAGTGGCTGTGGATTTCTCTTACAGTGCATCATATCGGTGGTCCCCCCTTCCAAACCTTGGATGGTGCTGTCCATACCTCAATTCCAAATTCATGTATTGTTCATAGGAAGCATTGTTTATAGCACACCAGCCCTGCTGAGCTCAATTCCCCAATCCATCTGCAGCTGATTAGCTGGAATCGCAGTTCCAAAGAGCTGGGCTTTCTCTCTTACAGGCTCCAACTATAACATCATCCGTGTTCCTCCCCAGAAGTCTCAGCCTAGTGACTCCAGCCTGCAAGGTGCAGAAGTGTTGTGCACCATTCAACCCAGGAACAGAATGAAGCCAGCCTATTATCACAGTTTTGGTGAGAGGACCCGCCTCCTTTTAAGTTTTTCTGGAAATGCCAGAAAGAGGCAGCTAGAGTTGCAAAAGTGAAATGATGAAAAGTGGGCCGAAAATTTGGAATGCCACCAATGTGATCTATCACGCTGCCGGAATAAAATCCAGTAGAACATGAAACGTAATAGGAAAGATTAAATTAATGAAATTCATTGCTCCAAGCCACGAATGATCCACCAGAGCAGTTCATATAAAACAATGTAACATCTTTTGCTAGCTGGTGGCCATAATAAATTGAAATTGAAATCATGCCCTGAGAGATGCTTTAAAAACAATGTCAGTAAAACTCTGAAGCTGAACAAAAAGTTCAGCTCCTGGCAGTACCCCAATCGCTGGCCTGCCATTGGAAGCTGGAAGGGGGGTTGCGTAAATGAAGTCTGGCAATTCCTTTTTTTAAGAATTATTGATTAAAATTCTTAAGTAGGTGATGTAGTAGCACCCCAAGGCATTAAATTTGATCCACAGAGTGTTAAATTGGATAATTTGAAATTACTGGCTGTTATGGTGAATAATCTGAAATTGTTTTGGCGACAAAGAATGAAGCCGGCAGGTAGAAAGATAAGGCAACCTTGTTCTTGGAAATGTCCACATAATTAGATGGATGAATGGAATCAGCTCTTCATGAAAAGAAGTGACCCAACTCTTTTCTTCTCCTGTTTCTAGGAATGAGTGAAAACTACGTGATTTTTATTGAACAGCCCATTCAAATAAAGTTGTGGGAGATGATTACAGCCAAACTTTCTGGGAAATCCTTACCGGATGGACTGAGTTGGGAGCCTCAGCTAAACACTCGCTTTTATGTCGTGAACAAGCACACGGGACAGGTAGGTCACCTGTTCGGCTGGCTCTGGTAACTTCCTGATACATCTTCTCTGGCATCTGCAGGGCGAGGCCGACAAGACTGTTGCTCTTCTCATCCTGGGTGGTAGAAGGTATCAATGAACAAACCAAACCAAAGTTTTCCCGAAATTATTTTGGGGTGGCAGCTCCCAGAATGCCTCTATGCTATTGGCCAGAGTGGCTGAGAATGGTGGGAGAGTTGATATCTTGAGATCTTTGGAGAACATAAGATTAGGAACCTCTTTGCTTTGCCCATATGTTAAAATCCTTCCAAGCATCACCCTGATATATAAGTGATTTTTAAGAAGTTGTGCCAGCTTCTGGTTGAACTTCCGGTGCCTTCAGAAGCGAGATCCGTGACCTCCGCAGTTCTGTTCCAAGCTCTCCCTGTCGGGGGCTTCATTTGAAGCCATAGCCAACCTGGAGGGATGGTGAAGCAAAGGAGGACTGCCTTGCAGGTTGAGGGGAGCCGCATCTACCCCCCCCGACTCAGAAAATCCCCTCATCCAAAGACTAGGAGCAGCGGTAGTTAAAATGGCTGCCATGAAGCTGGGGAACAGCCAGAAACAATAAGTTTGTGCAGGAGGAGGGCAACAGTGAATGGTGTGTTATCTGCATAAGAAAAGATTTACAACTGAAACCAGACCCCGAAAAATTTAAGGGGAATACTTTTTAGAACAATTTGTTACAGTGGCGTGTAGCTATTGTGAAAAAGCATATTGGAAATTTAAAGTAGTAAATATTTGTTTAAAATGAAAATTAAGTTGGAAATGGAATCCCCAAAACAAAAGGCGCGATATTAAGAAGGCATATTAAGATGCTGGAACTATAAACCTACCTTTTCTTCAAATAATTTGCCATAGGTAACGGAGTTATGAGTTAAACTAAGCAAGAGAAATAAATTGGACTTGTCAAAATAAAAGCAGAGTGGCAGCAGAGTCAAAATTAAAGCAGAGAGGCAGCAGAGTGAAGTAAAGAGCACCATCTGCTGATGACAGTGAAGGGAAATAACTGTTGAACTATACATATTTACCTTCTAACCATTGGAGACTGGAATATTAATAAAGAATTTGGGTCTGTGGACCCCTAAATATTGTTGGATATACAAAAACGACTTGAAGAGTGGAGGATCCCTGAAGTAACTAACTGATTTGATTGAACATTGATGAGACATTTAAATTTGACTTGGAGGTTTGGTTTCTGAACTGACGATTGTGGAGACTCAAATGAAATGGAGTTAAATGATTCAAAATATTAAGGACATTAAGGACCTTATCCTGGGACTACGCAAGGACATGGTGGAAATATCTGATCTTATAGATAGAAGACAGGAAAATTGTATACAAGAGACAAGGAGCAAAGATCAGAACAAGAAGATCAGCTGGAACAGAAGGGGAATTAGAACTGAGAAACCAGCAAAAAGAAGATAACAAGGAGGAGACACTATTAAAATTAATAAGAATTGAGGAATTAAAATAGGGGGAAAACATTTTAAAAGACTTTAAAAAGAAATGGGAGGAACAGGAAGAGGTTTCGAGGGAAACGATAGGATTTAGAGCAGAAGGCTTTCAAAAGAAACAGTGGGAAAAGACAGGGCAAGGAGAAAAAAATTAAATTATGGATTCAGAATATAAACTTCGAAATAGATGGAATAAAAGACTTAAGAGGAAAACGGGAGACGTCAAAAAAATGGTAGGACTAAAGGAGGGGATAATGGTTAAGGGGAGAAAAAGTTATAGATATATCATGCTTACATGTTAATAACTGTATTAATATTAGAATGATATAGGCTGGACAATTAGTTGGTATTTAATATAAATTAATATTAGGATAAACATTACCACAAATAGATATGAAACTGGAAAATTATGAATGGGAATTCATTGGAATTGGAAATGAGAAATTGAATATTATTAAAAGTGTATAAAATATGACTATTGTGTAGATAATGTAATTTATATATATTAACAAACTTTAAAATATACAGAGTTAAATAATGGGAATATGAATAAGAAAACAGAGTATCATGTCCTTGAATATAATAATGTGGAGGGGGGAAATATTAGTGGATGTTTAGAATGGAAGGGTGTAAAGCAATGTATCATAAAGTCAAATAAGTTAAGAAAAGAAACATGAAAAATAGACACAAAGAATGAAAATGGTGGTAAACTTGAAATGTTAGGATGTAAGAAACTGGTTGTGAAGTTTCGGAAACTTCACAGATAGTTAGAACTAATCCCACATAGATTTACGTTTCCCTATGACCCTGTCTCTCCCCTCCTCCCTGGCCATGTAATAAATCACATTCTCCAATTAACCACTTTGGCTGGCTGTGAAACCCAAAACTCTCCTACTGATTGTGGTAAAAAAAAAAACATCTGTGGAATGTAGTTTCAGTTAGGGAAATCAATCAGCTCCATCAGTTCTCCCTCCCTCCCGCTCACGGCAACTTGAAAGCTTTGCAAGTTGACACTGGTATTCAGACGATATGCTGTTTGATCAATGAAGTGATGTTAGTATTAAAAGAGTAATATTGTAGTTGCATATACATATATATATATATATGTATGATTAGAATGATGTGTGTAAAATTACTATGAAGATTAACCAATATCATGATATACTGTATGATTATCCATAACACATGTTTAAGTGATTAAGTCTGTTTCTTTTATTTTTGAATGTAACTTTAAGAACCTGTATATAGTTGAAAGATATTAATTGGAAAATACACCATATCCTGTAGGTATTGGGAATATTATATACAACAACGAAATGGAGTGGAGTAGAGTGGAGTAGGAGAGGAGGGAAGAAAGAGTAAGGGTAGCGAGGGGAAAGGAGAGAGGGAAGTGGAGGGGAGGAGAAGAGTAGAAAGGGAAGGAGAGGGAAGTGGAGAAGAAGAGAGAGGGGAAATAGAGAGGGGAGAGGAAAAGGAGACAAAGAGAGAGGGAAGTAGAGGGAAAAAGAGGAGAAGGAAGGAGGGAAGTAAAGAGAAGGAAGAAGGGAAGAGAGGGAGGAGAAAAAACAGGAAAGGAGATGGATTGTTGTAAAATTGGGAAATATGGTGTACAGGAGAAAAGAAAACAGACAGACAATTTTGTATTTATTCAACTTGAGGGTTATACTTACTGAAATTATAACAAAAGATAATACAGTGGACGTTAAAGCATATCGGTTTAGATGTTATTGCGTACTTGTTAATATTTATATGAAAATAAAAATTTTGTGTAAAAGATAGGGGCAAATAATATGGAATAAAGAAAATGGAATGTAATAATTATGAATATGTTTATCTGTACTGAAATGTATGATACTCAAACACCACACCATCCACATAATAATATGTATAAATTAAAAAAATAAATAAAAACTTGATGGGGGTGAAAAAAAAAAGAAGTTGTACCCAGGACCAATTTTTTGGGTGTCCCCAAAGGGCAGGAATTCACTCTCATGTCTTCGCCTCTTGTTGCAGACCTTACCCTTGCATTATCATAGCAAGGCCTTCTGCTATTTCCATCAAATCAACGCCTTTGAGGACCAGGGGTGCATCGTCCTGGATCTCTGCTGTTTCGATGATGGCATAGTTTTTGATATCTTCCGACTGCAGAACCTCCATAAGGCTGGAGAAGCCCTTGACCAGGTACCGCTGCTCTGCCCTCCACATGGTGGGCACTGAAAGGGAGCTTCATCTTGTAGACCAAGCTTGGATCTCCCAGGGGTGTTGGACAGTGGTACTCCAGTCCTCGACAAGGCTGGGATTCCAAGGTGAAGGAAGATGGAGAAGTTATCTTCCCTCTTGGCCGTCCGACTCTTCATCACAGTGTGAATCTGTTTCTCTGTGCAATGGCTTTTTTTGTTGTCTTGGCAGACCTACAACATGCTCCCGAAGCCATTTCCACGGCGCTTTGTTCTCCCGATCACGGTGAGCTCCAAGGCATCTGTGGGGCAGAACCTTAATCCTTTGTCCTACACGCTGGCAGAAGCTGTGAAGGAGGCGGATGGGAAGGTAGGTAATTTGTGTCCGTGTGTGTGTGTGTAATTTAGAAAGAATGAAAGCATTCCATTAGTTAACAACCACCTTGCTCAGCGATGGAAATTCTGGTTGTAAGTTGAGGACTACCTGTACTCTTCAAGTGGAAGGGCCCCAAAATATAAAGTATTGGGTGCCAGGAAAAAAACTTGCAAGTTCAAGTAGTAGATGCATAAGGATTCTGCAATGTGATTGATTCCGCGCTGATTCTTCTAGATCTGGTGCACGCCTGAAAGTCTACACAAGGAGGACCTCAAAGAAGCCGGAGGAGTGGAATTCCCTCACATCAATTATGCACATTACTCTGGGAAAAAATACCGTTATTTTTATGGCTGCGGCTTTGGTCATGTTGTTGGAGACTCCTTGATCAAGGTTGATACAGAAACCAAGGGGATGAAGGTGAGAAGATCGGGGCCAGCGATGCTCTTCTGTGTGGCGGGTGTGGCGGGGACGGAGTTCCACCTTGAAAACTCCTGAGAAAAATTCTCTTCTGAGCCCTCTTCTTTGCCCACCAGATTTGGCGCGAGAAAGGGATGTATCCTTCTGAGCCCATATTTGTGCCAGAACCTGATTCTTCGGCAGAAGACAAGGGAGTGATCCTCTCGGTGGTGCTCACCCCCAAGCAGGTAATTTAGTCCTCGTGGCAGAGGTCAAGGTCTACTCTTTGAATATTCCTTTTAGATGGCTGAAAATGAATTTCTCCTGCCTCCTGGTGAACGCTGCAGGGCATCTGGGGTTTCCAAATGCTGGGACTTTTTGGAGCTCCTCTGTGCCTTCATGGTTTACTTTTCTTCTTTCTCCAAAACCCCTGGAGGGGCAGAGGAAGCAGATGCTTTGCACGGGGAGGCAGCCCTGAGGAACTGTTATCCCACATCCCTCTTTCTTTCAGAATGAAGGCAGCTTCCTTCTTGTTCTGGATGCGGAGAATTTCACCGAACTGGGCCGCACCGAGATCCCCGTCCAGATCCCCTGTGGCTTCCATGGGGGCTTTGTCCCCAGTTAAATGCCACCTGTTGAGACAGCAGAGATTCGGGGATCTCCACCGTGGTGTCCAAAACGCTGTGGACCAATTACTTCCTCTAGATGTGCCTTAATTTCCTAGACTCCCCAATCGGGCTCCACTTTGATTCACTGAGAAATAGCCATTTTTCTCATCTGAGTCAAGTTTTCTAATTCAAAGCAAGACGTTCATGATTATGATGTTATGCAGATAGCTGCTTTAGTCTGGCAAGAGTCTGTCTGTTAAGTGAAGAATAATAAAAAAGAAATCACTCTCGAGTAACTCCACGGATCATTCTTAGTCCTTGTGGCCTGAATCTCAGGTTTGAACTTTGTATAAACCTGGCTCAGAGCCCTTCAGATACTGTTGAGAAATCTTGGCAATCGTACCAGATAAATATTTTTCCTTTGTTCCCTGGGCATCTCAGTCCATTAACCCTGCCGTGACCCAATTCAAGCTGTAGCTATCTCACCCTTGAGGTCCCACCTTCTTTGAACCCATCTTTCTGTGAGAGTGGCCCTTCTTTATTCGGGGAGAATCCCCCCTTTTCTCAATCTCCACTCTTGGGCTGGCCATCTAAGGAGCAGAGAGGCCCCATCAGCATGCAGGGGTCCTTCACTTGTCAAGGCTTCCCTGGGTCTGCCCACCACAGATAGGCAAGTCTTCTGATGTAGCCTACAAAGAACTTGAACCTAATTCCAACCAACAATCCCAATTCCTTTTCACCCTCCCCAGGAGATGTCACAAATTAGCACCTTGAATTCATCTTCTCCCTTACCTGCCCAAGGTTCTGAGATGTACCAAAACAGCTGCTTATTCCCTTAACCAAGACTGGGCTCAGGATGAGCAATAGAGAGAGTCCCAGCCACTTTCACAACCCATCCAGAACTACTGATGGCAAAGGCAAGAGACCAAGACGAGAAATTGAAGGTTGGGAAGTAGTTGCCAATCAGCACATGGGAAGCCCAAATGGAGATCATTTGAGGCTTTCCAAAAGCATCAAACCCTCTGATCAGAAATGAAGACATCGGGAAGTTCTAAAGATGTTCTGATTGATAATGAAGTTTGATTCCTCAGAACAAGGACCCATTAAATGCAATTCGCCCTACTATTCTGTTCCTCTGCCAGCCACTGCATCCATCTAACATCCAACAAACACACTTCTGTGTGGAAAATCTCTCCCACTGCCAAGAATGTCCTGGCACAGGCCAAGAATTCAGTCTTAAACTGAGCAGAGCTTCAAAGGTGGAGATACGATGGGAAGGAGGGCATTTCCTGGGCCAAGATCTTCAGAGGCCAACACTTTCTGACCTTGTGAGAAGTTTGAGGAGGGGGCACTCAAAGGTCTGGATTAAGGAAGGTTGAGGAGCATTTATGGCAGGGGTCTCCCACCTTGGCAGCTTTAAGACTTGCGAACTTCAACCCCCGGGAGGGGGGAGGAAGGCGCCAGGGAGGGTAAGGGAAGGGTCCAAAGTCCTCGGCCTGTAAACTGATTATGCTCTTGTCAATTTCAGGCACTGCTTGTTAACTTGGGTGGGGCTTTGCAGGGAAGCTCAGCTAGATGCAGTACTCAAAAGCCCGGACAATATTTGACTTTAAGGCAGTGGTGAAATTCAAATTTTTTTTACTACTGGTTCTGTGGGTGTGGCTTGGTGGGCATGGCAGGGGAAGGATACTGCAAAATCCCCATTCTCTCCCGACTCCTGGGGGAAGGATACTGCAAAATCCCCATTCTCTCCCGACTCCTGGGGGAAGGATATTGCAAAATCTCCATTCCCTCCCCACTCCAGGGGTAGGATAGTGCAAAATCTCCATTCCCTCCCCACTCCAGGGGTAGGATACTGCAAAATCCCCATTCCCTCCCCACTCCAGGGGTAGGATACTGCAAAACCTCCATTCCCATCCCACTCGGGGGCCCAGCCAGAGGTGGTATTTGCCGGTTCTCCAAACTACTCAAAGTTCCCGCTACCGGTTCTCCAGAACCTGTTGGATTTCACCCTTGCTTTAAAGGCCACTTACAAACAAAGAAGGCATGTCCACTTTTGGCCGGACACCTGGTCACTCTAGCCAGCTCAGTCTTGCCCTTTGGGCAACCGGCCTGTGCCCAGGGCTGGAAAAGTCTTGCGGGTGGTATGAAACCTCGCTGCAACTCCCCAGGGGACGGAGCAGCCATGCCAGCTGCAGGGGCAACTTTTTTTGCACCAGCTTCTCCCAGGCTCCTGCCATTCCCCCGCCACGTGCTCCTTTCCCAAGCCCGCCCCGAGGGGCGTGGCCAAAGCTTCCATTCATCTCTCTCTCTCTCCTCTAAGTAACTCCCTCCCCGCGCATGCGCGGTGGCGCCCGACCGAGGAGCCGTTGCCATGGCGGCGCCGCAGCTCGCCCGCCGGGCCCGGGTCTCGCGCTGCGCGTCTTTCAGCGCCTCCCACCGGCTGCACAGGTGGCGTTTTGGTGGTGGGAGGGGGCGAGGGAGCAGGAAGAAAGGGCTCCTGAGCGCGTGCAGAGCGCCAGGGGACCTCTGGGGAGGGGGAAGGGTTTGTGGGTGGGTGGGCGCAGGTGGCAAAGCGGGCATGGTGCGCCCCCCTCCCCCCCCACTTAAACTTGCAACGGGGGGTGGGTGGCTGTTCTTATGCATGTTTTTAAAGAAGTGAGAAGCCCCACCCCCTTCCCCTCCCCTCCCTAGGAGCAGCCCTGCCCACTAGGCGCCCCCACCCCATGCTTGCCCCCTGGTCCCCCCCCCCAGGCTGTCCCAGCCCCCCATTGCTTGGAGGAGAGCAGGCTGGAAAGGCCCTGGCCTTTCTCTGGGGCTGCCCCTGCCCAGGTTCCTCTCTGCAATCTGGAAGTTGGAAGGGAACTTGGAGGTCATCTAGTCTGTCCTCCCCGCCAGGGCGCAGGATCCCTCTGAGCATTGCAGGTGAATGGCTGGGCCACCTGGGCTCCAACCTCCCCTTCCCCCTCCCCACCAGCAGTCTTTCTCCCCCCTCCCCACCCCGCTCCCCAAAGTGGCAGAGTGACCCCCACCCCCACTTTGTAGCTGTCCAGGTTAGGAAATCCCTCCTTATCCCACCTTGGGATCTCCCTCATGCAAGGATCTGGTCCTTCCTTGGGACCCTCTGGAAAGCCAGCCATTCATTGCCTGACTGACGGAACGCTTCACCTGTGGAACGGAAGTTGCCTCCAGAAGTTGTTGGATGCTAAGAGGTTTTTAAAGAAGAGATTGGACTGCCACCTGTCTGAAATGGTGTAGGATCTCCTGCCCGGAAAGGGGGTTGGACTAGATGACCTACAAGGTCCCTTCCAACTGTGTTAACAATCTGTTAAGTCAGTGGGTCTCAACCTTCCTAATGCCACGACCCTTTAATACAGTTCCTCATCTTCTGGTGACCCCCAACCATAAAATTATACCTAAAACCACTGAAAATATGTGTTTTCCTATGGTCTTAGGCGACCCCTGTGAAAGGGTTGTTCGACTCCCAAAGGGGTCCCGACCCACAGGTTGAGAACCACTGTGTTAAGTACTCTTCGCCCCTCTGGCTTGGTTTGGACCCCTCTGTTGAGCCCTGGGTTGGTGGTCCTGGCTGATGGAGCCCAGCCAGTCCATTGGTGAAGTCCGGCCAGGGACGGTGTGAAGTATCCATCCTTCCAGAGGGGTCTTTCTACAACAATAGATCCTGATAACTTCTGAAATTGCTCAGAAATGTATTTCCCATGTAGCTATTTTTATTTCCAACAGAATTCACAATAAAGCGAGTGTAGGAAATTGAAAGCACATTCCAAAAACTTGATTATTAGAAAACGAAAGTAAACTACTTACATTAGGATTTTACAGAGCTTGAAATACACCATATATTATTTTAACACAATGTTCACCAGATACATGAAATAGTAAATGAATTATGTATGTACACATATAGAAAGACAATTGAACCAGATGTGACTACTAGCACTGCTGTTATTGTTAAGCCTACAATTCTTCCGTCTTCTCTGCAGCCCGTTGCTGAGCGATGAAGAAAACCGGAAACTTTTTGGGAAATGTAACAACCCCAATGGCCACGGCCACAACTACAAAGGTGAGAAGGGAGGGCCTCCATCTCTGAAACCAAGAGAAACGAGGGGAAAAAAAGGGGGAATCTGATGCCCATCATCCATAGAGTGATGAGCCATTGGGATGAAAGCTCACCTGTCGTGGGTCCCTCATCCTATGCAAATTGCACTCATGTGTGCATGAGTTGTGTGCAATTATTCATTTTGCACAGCTGCTGAAGCCCACTAGGTTTTATACATTGTTTTCAAAACACCATCAGTTCAAAACGCCATAAATGACATATGGCAACGTACAACCATTACCAATTAATTGCAAGTAGAAGTGTTAACCTGAACAATTTTGTTACGTTGGGTAGCTTAATGTCTATGGAGATTCTCAGCCATCCAGGTCATGGTTGTCTTTTTTCAAAAGGCAACTGGATTTTCTTATTTTTTTTCTTTGAAGACATTTCGCTTCTCATCCAAGAAGCTTCTTCAGCTCTGACTGGATGGTGGGGAATGGAAAGATTTATACTCCTTGCAGGCAGCTGGTCGTTTGCATCCTTTCAAATCCTTCCCTTCCCCACCATCCAGCCAGAGCTGAAGAAGCTTCTTGGATGAGAAGCGAAACGCCTTCAAAGAAAAACCAGAAGACTAAACCTTGGGTCCCAGTAACCGACTTAGACCGGATTCTGTAAAGAGGAGACTTATGACTAGACATTGTCATTGCAGACATCCCCATGGTCACATGCTTAAAATTTGGACACTTGTCTCATATTTATGACGCTGGCATTGTCCCAAACTTATGCCATCACCTTTTGCGACCTTCTGACAAAGTCAATGGGGAAGTCAGATTCATTTTATATAACTGTGCCACTAACAACTGTGATGATTCACTTAACAACTCTGGCAAGAAAGGGTGTAAAATGGGACAAAACTCACTTAACAAATGTCTTGCTTAGCAACAGAAATTTTGGGCTCAATTGTGGTTGTAAATCGAGGACTATCTGTAATGGAAAGCGGAAAGCTTTCTTAAATTTCTGACGGAAGTTATTCATGTGGTCTATTGTTAATGTATTTATCTCCTTTGCTGATTATCTTCATGTGGAATCAAAAACCACAACCTGATATTTCCTTCTTGCTCCTTTTCATTTCTTCTAGTGGAAGTGACTGTGCAAGGAGAGGTAAGTGAAATGTTTTCAGATTTTAAACATTTGTGTTTTCTTTCTATTTTTTCCCCCCCAATAAGTTTATTAAAGATTGTATTATACAAGTGAAATGTATACTACATTTAAAGAACAAAAAAATACCATTTTATTTGCAGAAAAAGAAACAAATAGAAAAACAAATCTGCCCTTTTACCTCCAGCAAGTATAATTAATATTAACACCTCAACACTAGCTTTTCAAACAAAGCCAAAAATCTCTTTATTCCAGTTATTCTCATTCCAGTTTCTATAAACCCATCTCTGGAACATTACCTTTCTCTGTTAAACAGCAAAAAGGAGGATCAGAAATAACATAAAGATTACAAATTATATTTATTTCGCCCACTCTGAATCTTTCCTCTCGTATTTTCCTTTCTAGATCAATCCTCTAACAGGGATGGTGATCAACCTGACGGATCTCAAAGCCTACATGGAGGTAAGGAAGCTCTTTTCATCCCAGGGGTTGCCAGCAGAGATGAGCCACTGCCCGTGGACTTCAAGGGTCTTGGCCAGGCAGTTGGGGATCCACTGTGGGAATCGAGGCACACATCGAGGAAGTGCTGAATGCAGCTTGACAACTTTAGCTTCTTCCTGCGTGTGGGTGGAGGATAAGAAGGGAAGTCATAACCCTCCAAGTGAAAGCAGAGGATAGACGGACCGTTTCCTTGTCTCCTAAGATCTCCCTGGTGGGTGGAGAGGGGGGAATTTTTACCCAAGTAGAAAACACTCAAGAGAAGGCGACAGGTTGATTTCACTTCTGTGCAAAAATGCCGGAGGAGCTCTTGACTCACGCCATCAAATATTTATCTGCCGCATGACGTGAGGCAGGTCTCCCAACGAGTCTGATTAACTTTGGAGTGTCTTTCAAGGAGCTAAACGCCTCACAACATCTCTGTCTTCTAGGAAGCCATAATGGAGCCTCTCGACCACAAGAATCTGGATAAAGACGTCCCCTATTTTGCCGAGCTTGTCAGGTAGGCGACTCTATTCCTGGCCCTGGACAGGCCTGTTTTCTAATCCTGAACCTGGGGTACGAGAGTGCTTTTGAGTTGTTGTTTTTCTCTCTCTAACAGGACTCTGAATTGCCTAAATTATTCAGGGACATTTAATGTAACATCAGGAGGAAGAAAAAAAAAAACTTGTAAAGGGTTGCTCTAATTTTTTTCCCCCTGGAAAGACTGCCTGCTGGATAAGGGGATTTCTCCTGCCAGTGGCAAGGAGGTCTAGAAACTTGGTTTGTTCAAAATCCATGTTCTGCACTATTGGGGAAATCAAGATGGATTGTGTTTCGTTCCACTGGTCCAGAGAATCCCAACCTGATGGTCTTTTAAAGGTGTTTTGGAGCTGGGATTAGAATTCCAGGCCGACACAAAATCAGCAACCTCAACACACTCACTGTGCAGGAATCTGCAGAAGGAAACACCATAGCTGCAGAAGGAGGTTTTTCCCTCTGGTGCAGCCATGGCGCAAATGATAAAAAATATCACTAGCAAGGCAGTGTAACTAATTCTCAAGGGTTTTTCCCCCCTCTAGTACTACTGAAAATGTTGCGGTGTTCATCTGGGATAATCTCCAGAAGTGCCTTTCGACCGGAGCCCTTTATAAAGTCAAAGTATACGAAACCGAGAACAACATTGTGGTTTACAAGGGAGAAGGAGCTCCTTCCGAGAAGTGAGACGCTCGTGGTTGACTTTTGTGCCGTTATTGTTGGTGAACAGCTGTAACTCAGCCGGTCTGACGACCATCCATCCATCCATCCATCCATCCATCCGTCCATCCACCCACCAATGCATTGTTGGACTTGTGAGTGTAAATGTTGATCTCTTTGTTAAAGAATCATGTGAGTGAGCTGATGTGAAGCAGCTGTTTTATGCAGCTTGGTGGTCTCAAACCTCCCTGCCGTGCGAGCATTCAGTTCGATCTGAGTTAGGAAAAATTGCAATTCTTTTTTTTTGTTTGTTCCTGTTTGTCCCTGTTTCAACAGGAAGTCACTGCTTTTTCCATGATGAGTGTAAATCCCAAGATCCAGGGCTTCTTTGAACACAGGAGGGAGTTTTCCTGGTCCCAAGCAGCTTACAGGTAGTCCTTAACCTACGACCACAACGGAGCCCCACATTTCTTTTGTTAAGCGAGACATTGGTTAAGTGAGTTTTGCCCCATTTTACAACCTTACTTGCCGCGGTTGTTAAGCGAATCCAGCTCCCCCATGGACTTTTTTTTTTTTTTAAATTTGAGTTATATGCCGCCCTTCTCTGGAGACTCAGGGCGGCTTACAATGCGTTAAGCAATAGCCTTCATACTTTTGTATATTTATACAAAGTCAGCTTATTGCCCCCACAAACTGGGTCCTCATTTCACCTACCTTAGAAAGGATGGAAGGCTGAGTCAACTTTGAGCCTTGGCGAGATTCGAACCAGCAGAAATTGCAGGCAGCTGGTCTTAATAACAGGGTGCTTTAGACCACTGTACTACCAAGGCTCCTACTGGACTTTGCTGGTCAGAAGGTCATGAGAGGTGATCACGTGATCCCGGGACATTGCAACGGTCATAACTATGGGTCAGATGCCAAGCATCTGAATTTTGATCACGGGACTGTGGAGATTCCACAACGGGTTGTAAGTGTGAAAAACGGTCATAAGACACATTTTTTTTCAGTGCCGACAGTCAGTAAATGAACTGTTGTAAGTCGAGGACTACCTGTTTTTTTTTAAACTGGAGAGGCCGGAGAATGGATTTGCTGTGTAATTAAGCCAATTATTATAATTATAATTCTAAGAGTCGGGAACGACTAGCACATATGTTCGAGGGGAAACTTTACCTTACTCTAATTAAGTTCATTCCCATACTCTTTTGTTTTTTGGAAGTTATCATGGTGGTTCAGTTGCTAAGTCGTGCCCCATTCTTTGTGACCCATGGACCACAGCCCACCGGCTCCCTGCCCCATTCTCCGCTGTCTCTTGGAATTTGCCCGAATTCATGGTCATCGTGTCAATCATGCTCTGTATTCCCATTCTCCTTGTGACGTCCCCCTTTCCCAACATCGGGGTTTTCTTTTATGCAAGAATGTTTGCTGAAAAGTTCCAGCTCTCGGTTCTCCCCCAACCTAAATAAACATCTCTCAAAATGTTTTTTTTTTCCCTGTTTCATCTTGGGCTGGGCTGGGTGTGCTGGTTTTAACCCATTTTTAAAAAGGACATTCTCGACTGCTTAGATCAGGGGTCAGCAACCTGCAGCTCTGGAGCCGCATGTGGCTCTTTCACCCCTCTGCTGCGGCTCCCTGTCACTCAAAATATGCGTCACAACCGCCAATGTGTGCGACACCCTCCGGCATGTGATTTATTGAGCTTTTCAACCCCCGGTAGGCCAACCATGGATAAATCCAAGAAAAGAAAAGTTTCAGAAGAAAACAGAACATTTAATTCAACTACATATGCTAGTTTTGTGGCTGCTCAAGAAATAGTCAGGCACGGGAAGGATTTTGTGGCTCCCGGTGTTTTCTGTGGGAAACGGGTCCAAATGGCTCTTTGAGTGTTTAAGGTTGCAGACCCCTGGCTTAGATAAATCCAGGTGATTTTTTGTTTGGAAGCAGTATGAAGATGTCTGCCTTCTGGATTTTTTATTTTATACTTCTACTTCTAATCTAGCCAACCATCCTTGGATTTCCTGGCAGTCTCACATCTATTCTATTCTAATTCTTATTCTTGTTCTTGTTCGTGTTCTTGTTCTTGTTCTTGTTCTTGTTCTTGTTCTTGTTCTTATTCCTATTCTATTCTATTCTATTCTAATTCTAATTCTAATTCTAATTCTAATTCTAATTCTAATTCTAATTCTAATTCTATTTTCTATTCTAATTCTATTTTATTCTATTCTATTCTTATTCTAATTCTAATTTATTCTATTCTATTCTATTCTATTCTATTCTATTCTATTCTATTATTCTATTCTATTCTATTCTATTCTTTCTATGGGGTTCGAGACTTAAGAGGGTCTGAGCTCATATACCGTGCAGGTACCCATGCCCTCACTGCCACCCCTTCTTCAAAAAGCATCACGGATGACCAGCTCTCTCCCATTACATCTGGCAGTTAAGGGGGTTCTTTGAGTGGGCAAGGGGGCAGCCTTGCATGCAGAAGCCCAGTCCTGCCCTGTTCGTGGGTGGCTTCAGAGGGGTCTTTTTCAATAAAACTCGGCTTGTCCTTCTGCCAAAGCTGCTTTGATAGAAGCTGCTTTGACGGAGTCATTTCCCCTCACCAAGACGATCTGGCGGGAGAAAACGAGTCCTATTGCAAACTGAGAGACGATGAGGACGTCGTTTTTATGGGAGGATAAGCAATTGGCGCCAGTTTGCTTTGTAAAATCATTTTATTGTGTATGCTTTACAAGGAGGGGGACAAAAAATTTAGGCTGAGATGGAACAAAACCTCATTCGCATGGTACAAAGAAGGAGCTTTCGGCCCTCTAGCGTTGGACAAGGCTTATCACCATGAAAGGAAGGCACTGCGTAATAAGGCAGAGCTGTGTGGCTAAACAATGCATTGTGGGAGTGAATGTGCAGAAACGCTGGGGAAGTGGTCTTTTGGCCTTAAGCCCAGTAGTGTCCCCTTCCCCCCCACCCCCTTAGTCTAGAGAAAAGTAGGATCAGGGGTGACATGACAGCAGTATCCCAATATTTGAGGGGCTGCCAAAAAAAAGGGAGGAGGTCAACTTATTTTCCAAAGCACCGGAAGGCAAGACAAGAAACAATGGATGGAAACTAATCAAGGAGAGAGGTGATCTGGGATTAAGGAGAAGTTGCCTGACGGAACACTTGACGGTGCCTGACGGTGCCTGGAGGCTGTGCGGATCTGGATGGGGAGGAACAGGCTCAGGCTCAACCCATCCAAGACCGAGAGGCTGTGGTTTCCGACGTCCCGATATAGTCAGTTGTTGCCATCGTTGACTATTGGGGGCAAATCGCTGGCCCCCACGGAGAGGGCTCGCAACTTGGGCGTCCTCCTGGATTCACGGCTGTCTTTAGAAGAGCATTTGACGGCATTCGCCAGTTGCATCCCTTTCTGGATCGGGACTCCTTACGCACGGTCACTCATGCCCTCGTCACTTCCCGCCTGGACTACTGCAACGCTCTCTACATAGGGCTCCCCCTGAGGTGCACTCGGAGGCTCCAACTGGCGCAGAGTGCGGCCGCACGGGTGGTTATGGGAGTGACATGGCATTCCCATGTAACACCTCTCCTGCACGAGCTGCACTGGCTCCCGGTGGTCTTCCGGGTGCGCTTCAAGGTTTTGGTTACCACCTTTAGAGCACTCCATGGATTAGGACCTGGTTATTTACGGGACCGCCTACTACCACAAGCAGCCTCCCACCGGCCGGTATGCTCTCATAGAGAGGGGCTCCTCCGGGTGCCGTCAGCCAAACAATGTCGACTGGTGGTCCCCAGGAGGACAGCCTTCTCTGTGGGGGCACCTGCTTTCTGGAACGAGCTCCCCCCGGAGATACGGAGGATCCCAGATATGCGCACCTTCCGCTGCACTCTTAAGACCTTTTTATTCCATCAGGCTGGCCTGGCCTAATTTTTCCATTTCCCCCTTTTTAATATGCAAATTTTAATTCGTTCTTAATTTATTGGGGTGTTTTAAATCTGTCTTCGGCCAAATTGTTTAATTCGGTTTTATTCTGTTTTTAAATTTTGTATTCATGTATTTTTATCTTGTGGCTGTTCACCGTCCTGAGTCCTTCGGGAGTAGGGCGGTATACAAATCAAATAAACAAAACAAAAAACACTTAACCTGCGGAACAGCTTGCCTCCAGAAGTTGTGGATGCTCTGTCACTAGAGGTTTTTAACGAAGAGATTGGACACCCACCTGTCTGAAATGGTATAGGATCTCCTGCTCGGAAAGGGGGTTGGACTAGATGACCTGCAAGGTCCCTTCCAACTCTTGTTAATCTGTTAAGTACTCGGCATGGCTAGTCTAGTGAAGAGAAGGACCAGGGGAGACAGGATAGCACTCTTCCACAGAGAGGGGTGGTGGTGTCAAGGTATTTTCCAAAGCACCTGAAGGCCAGACAACGAATAACGGATGGAAACTGACCAAGGAGAGATTCAACCTGGAAACAAGGAGGAATTTTCTGACAGGGAGAACAATCCACCCATGGAACAGAAGTTGCCTTCGGAAGTTGTGGGAGCTTCATCACTGGAAGCTTTTAAGAAGAGACCGGACTGCCATCTGTCAGAAATGGTGTAGGGTGCTTGGGCAGGGGGTTGGACTAGATGACCTCCAAGGTCCCTGCCAGCTCTATTCTGATTGACTGATCGATTGACTGCCCAGCTCCTTTGGAATTCATAAGTTCCATTGCCTTAACATGGTGTTCAGGTTTGTTTATCCAATACCACTCAGCCAAAACTCTCGCCCATCAAGCTATCGTGTTAATAATCTTGGCATTATAAGACTGCCCAGTTAAATGTGCAGGAAAGGCGTCTTAAAGAAGACTCGTTACAGAACCTTATAAAGAGGAGGGATATTTCACCTCACCTCGCCCCATGCTTTGTAGCCTACTAGGTCCCAATGCTCTCTGCACCCAACCATCGAGCATGATACATGGTACATGTAGAGATGCGCCTTAGCAAAAGCGGCTATTGTAGTTCCTTGAAGCAGTTAAGTTGAACTTGACGGGGTCTTCTTAGGGTTGCCAGACTGTCAAGACAGAGAAGACTTCATTAGTGATTAATAGACACATAGAGATAAAGCACATTTACGCCCCATTCAAAAGAGAGAATTAAAAAAGCTGAGAAAGAAACAGACATGATCACATCATCTCCAGCAACCAACACCTAGATAAGCGGGGATTAACTCCAGACAAACAGAAGGATGCCGTATGCAAAGAACTACCGAGGAGAAAATGCAAAACTGGCAAGGTAAGTTACTGTATATAAACAGAGCAAACCCCACACCCCCTTGCACTGATGATGCTATCTAGTCAGATAATGAAACATCTGCAAGAAAACAAATCAGACAGCATGAAGAACGCCAAAGAACGCTTCCAAATAAGTCTTGGATTCTCACCTTTGGTCCCCATCTTTCGTTTGCAAGGGTGGGGCGGTTTAGTTGCCCTTAAAAACAACAAAGCTTTTGTCCGTTTCATAGATCTTCACTTTGTAGAGGCAACCCGCGGGCAGGATTTTTTCCAAGCTGTTCCAGATGTACATGGCCACATTCTCCGTCGTGCTAAAGAAGAGCAGAAGGACGGAGGAGAAACGGGAGCTTAGAAGCTGTTCCGGAGAAGCAATTTTAACTCTCAGTTGCTCTACGTCCCTCCTGTTGCTTTTGGCTACTCTTTGGCCAACAGGCATCAAGTCCGTTATTTCCAAAGATGGCACCCCGTGGGTGTGAGCAGCTTGCAACTACTTGTTGTGGCTTGTCAGCCGCTGACCCCTCCAGCAGCCGAATCAGAGGAGGAGGAGGAGGCGTGGGAGTTAGGGCCAGCATCAGCAACCTGAAAGCTCTCAGAGGGAAGAGGGAATGGAGCTGGTAGAGAGAGAAAGGCAGAGCCTGGCCCATCCGTCAGCCCTCAGATGGAGAGTCAACAGCCCCCAGGTCTGGAGGTAGCTGATGAGGAAGAGGAGGAACAGCTGGGTCCAGTGCCAGATGCACAGAAGGCAGAGGAGAGGAGAGCAGTGGAACTCTATGGGCTGGTTCTTGGGACAGAAGAGCCACTGCTGCTAGTGAAGCCCCACTCTAGCTCTGGGGATAAAAGGCAGGGGGCAGAGATGAATAGGTGCGGCAGACAACTATTCATCTCCCAGATGGACGGACGGACTTGTTAGCCTGCTGTGTGAGAGAAACTTTTTTGCCGGGGCTGCCGGCGCTCCCAATCAAGGAATCTTTTGAGTTAACTTCAGAGGGTTTGTCGTGTTTGGGGAGCTGGGTCAGAACTCCGCTCCATCTTTCCCCAGCTACTACCTTGTGACGTTGGCAAAATAATCCACATCCTCGTCCAGGTTCTTGTGATCGAGAGGGTTGGTGATGGCCATCTGAGGAGAAAAGCATTGAAAAGTGGCGTTTTGTTTTCCCCAAGGTGGACATTTTCTACGTTCAGAGTGTCCCTGCGTTTTTGTATTTACCAGATGAGCTCTTATTTTTGAACTGTCAGACTTACCGTAGCTTGCCAAGTTTCTTATCTCTAAGCTAACTGCGCATGTCTACATTCTTTCACTTTCTTCTAACTTTTCGACAGAAGCACGCAAACAAGATTTCGTTCCGGCATAGAAACATTTTAGCATCTAGCACCAGGCTAGAAAGTAGGAGGTCCCGAGTTCAAGTCCTGAACCCAGCCATGAAAGCCAGCTGGCTTGACTTCGGGCCAGTTCCTCTCTCTCGGCCCAACCCACCTCACAGGGTTGTTGTGGGAAAAACAGGAGGGGGAAGATGCGTTGGAGATGTTCGCTGAGTTATTTGTGAAAATAATAAATGCGGGACGCAAATAAACAAGGTACCTCCATCAGAGGTGGGTTTCAGCAAGTTCTGACCAGTTCTGGAGAACCGGTAGCAGGAATTTTGAGTAGTTTGGAGAACCGGTAGTAAAAATTCTGACTGGCCCCGCCCCCATCTATTCTCTGCCTCCCGAATCCCAGCTGATCGGGAGGAAATGGGAATTTTGCAGTATCCTTCCCCTGGAGTGGGGAGGGAATGGAGATTTTACAGCATCCTTCCCCTGGAGTGGGGTGGGAATGGAGATTTTACAGTATCCTTCCCCTGGAGTGGGGAGGGAATGGAGATTTTACAGCATCCTTCCCCTGGAGTGGGGTGGGAATGGAGATTTTACAGCATCCTTCCCCTGGAGTGGGGTGGGAATGGAGATTTTACAGTATCCTTCCCCTGGAGTGGGGTGGGAATAGAGATTTTACAGCATCCTTCCCCTGGAGTGGGGTGGGAATGGAGATTTTATAGTATCCTTCTCCTGCCATGCCCACCAAGCCACGCCCACCAAGCCATGCCACGCCCACCAAGCCACACCCACAGAACAGGTATTAAAATTTTTTTGAAACCCATCACTGACCTCCATGTATTCATGTAGCTTGCAAGTGTTCATCAACATGCCACTGATGGGGTCAATCTGCATGGGGAAAACTTTTCTTTTAACAGACGGAAAAAGATCCACGCGGGAACTGCACAACCCCCCAACCCTAAACTAATTGGAAGGACAGTGTCTCTCGGAGACCGTGGCTGTGTGCCTTCTCCCTTACTTTACTTTACTTTTATTTGATTTACATACCGCCCTACTCCCGAAGGACTCAGGGCGATGAACAGCCAACAATAAAACACATACATACAAAATTTAAAAAGCAGAATAATATCGAATTAAATAGTTTGGCCCAGACAGATTTAAAAAACCCCAATCAATTTAAAATCCCTAAATCTCTTTCGTTTTTTATTCCCACGTTATTCCCACATTTACGGCCCATTCAAAAGAGACAATAAAAAAAGCTGAGAAAGAAACAGACAAGATCACATCATCTCCAGCAACCAACACCTAGATAAGTGGGGATTAAGTCCAGACAAACAGAAGGATGCCGTATGCAAAGAACTCCCGAGGAGAAAAAGCAAACACCTACCAAAACTGGCAAGGTAAGACATGGGGCTAGTCCCTCTCTCTCAGCCCGGCCCACCTCACAGGGTTGTTGTGGAAAGAACAGGAGGAGGAAGTTGCATTGGATATGTTCGTCAAGTTATTTGTAAAAATAATAAATGCATTGCCCTTGTTTATCTTCCACCGGCCAGCACAGGTGGAGCATTTAAAGTCCTCATTATGTGGGGAAAAAACTTCCTTTCTCCCATTTTGGCTCCCCCCTCCGAATGGAAAAGGTAGAGAAACCCCTTGGGCCTTCAGACCTCCTTCCTCTGCTGTGATTATGATGATGATGATGCCACCCTAGAAGCATCCAGAAGAGCGGGCATAGCATAGCTGCTGCCACCTACCACTGGACGCCAGTTCTTAGGGGGAAAAAAATTGCAAATTTCCTCGGTGCCTGGCATAGTTGGGGAAAAGGCATCAGATGGCTAAAAGGCTGCGACTGGACAATCGAATTAAGCGGTGGAAGTTCTAATTCGGAGACGGCCAAAGGATGCCCAAAAGGGCTGAACCAAAAGACGCTGGAGCCGATCCAAGGAGAGATGGAGTCTTGCCCAGCTGCTGCCCGTCCTTAAGCCTGGCGCTCCCGAAGGATGGAGAAAACTAAAACCGCTACTCACCTTTCCACGAATAGTGACCGTCACTGCGTGGCAGAGAAGGAAGAGAAAAGAAAACACGTTATCAGTCATTAGCTGCAATCCTGCTTCGGCACCTCAAGGTGGAAGCAAAATGTCGAAGAAACAGGCGGTGGCAAGAGATTCACCGAGGAATTGCCGCTTTTCCAAGCCTGATTTGTCTTCCCCCCCCCTTCCTCTCCCCCCACCCCCAGGGAAATGGGTTCAGGGATTCATGCCCTCAAACAGCTGAGCTGTCCTCTGCTCCGGTCCTCAACCACGCCCAGCACCTTGATAGTTGTGTCCGTGGATGTGATTGCATTTTCCAAAGGTGGACAGGTTTTCATCTTTGCTCAGATATTTGCTGAAAGACAGTGAAGAGGAGGAGGAGAAAGAAAGAATAAACTTGAAGAAGAGAAAACCCAAAAGTGCTTTTTTAAAAATTTCTTTCAATTTCTTTCTGTGAAGACATCTCACTTCTCATCCAAGAAGCTTCCTCGGCTCTGACTGGATGGAGGGGAAGGGAAGGATTTATACTCCATGCAGACAGCTTGGTCATTTGCGTTTTCTAAATCCTTCCCTTCCCCACCATCCAGTCAGAGGTGAAGAAGCTTCTTGGATGAGAAAAGAAACGTCTTCAAAGAAAACCTTGTATCCTTACGATTTATATTGATATTGTTTCCTGATTGCTTATTTGTACCCTATGACTATCATTAATTGTTGTACCTTATGATTCTTGACGAACGTGTCTTTTCTTTTATGTACACTGAGAGTGTATGCACCAAAGACAAATTCCTTGTGTGTCCAATCACACTTAATAAAAAAATTCTATTTTATTCTCTTCTAAAAACCAAAAAGTCCATTTGCTTGCTTGGAAAAAAGCAGCTTTCGGACAACCACGACCTGGAGGACTGAGAATCTCCCTAGACGTTTAGAAAGAGAAGGTATTTTTGCAGTGAGCGATCTAATCCTAGCAGCTGACCCCAAAGCCAAACCAGTATACCTTTAAGTACTGAAGATGACTGGTTTTTGGAAATGTCATTGACTGGCAGGGTACCCAGAAGAAGGTGGGATTTCAAAAAAAAATTTTTTTTTAATTTGATTTATATGCCGCCCTTCTCCGGAGACTCAGGGCGGCTTACAATGCGTTAAGCAATAGCCTTCATACTTTTGTATATTTTATACAAAGTCAGCTTATTGCCCCCACAATCCGGGTCCTCATTTTACCCACCTTAGAAAGGATGGAAGGCTGAGTCAACCTTGAGCCTGGCGAGATTCGAACCTGCAGTAATTGCAGGCAGCTGGTCTTAATAACCAGCTTAATAACAGGGTGCCTTAGACCACTGTACTACCAAGGCTCCTACCAAGGAGTTGTCTTCTGAATAGGTTGAGTCTCCCTCCATGTTAAACTTTAGTTGTGATTGTCTTGTATTTTCCTTCATTGGACAAATGTTCCTTATTTCTTCCCCCCAAGAGGCTAATATCTTTTTTATTACTGGTCCCAGCTCCTGTGCCCTGAATAGCAAGCACGAATCGATGAACATATATATTTCCTTGCCCTTTAAAGACACTATCATTTGACAACCGCCCCTCGGTTTCATGCTAACTTAGAGGTAGCTCTTCCTTCCTTTTTCCTTCTTTCTGCTTTTCCTTAAAGCTCTCTCTACACAGTGTTTCCTTCAAGATATTTTATACCCATGACTCTTATCCTCTAGAACAGAGGTGCCCACAATGTCAAGACATGGACTTCAACTCCCAGAATTTCTTAAAAGTGGCCAAGGTTGGAGACACCTGCCGTAATACATTCTGGCTGGGGAATTCTGGGAGTTGAAGTCCACAGGCAGGGGTGAAATGCTCCCAGTTCGGACCGGATCAGCCAATCCAGTAGTGATGGCGGTGGGTGGTTCGGAGAACCGGTAGCAAAAATCCCTGCCCCCCCTCCCCACCCATGCCCACCCAATCGTCTGGTCTCCCGCTTGACGCTTCTTTTAAAAAATGCTTTTAAAGGTTAAAAAAAAGGCTCTGACGATGAGGCAGCTCAACTTCAATTTGCAAGTCCTGGTACTTTGTGATTTTTTCTTCCTGTTTATCTTCAATCTGTGCATCACCAGGTATTGCAATGTCAATGAACCATACTTTTTTCTTTTCAACTATTGTTATGTCAGGTGTGTTGTGGACCAAGTACCTATCAGTCTGAATCCTAAAGTCCCACAAGATCTTGAGTTTCTCATTCTCTAAAACCTATTATCATTATTATTATTATTATTATTATTATTATTATTATTATTATTATTATTATTATTATTACTACTACTACTACTACTATTACTATTACTATTACTATTACTATTACTATTACTATTATATCAGCCTGTAAGGTAGCAGAAGACTCTTGGTTTCACGTAGATGTGCTGTAGCCTTCACAGGAGTTGGAGGAGAAAGACAAGGGGAAGAATGGGATGTAAAATCCACTAGCTTTTATGGAATGAATGTCACGAGTGGACCTCTTCTCTGAAGTGTAAAGGAGATACTTAAATATAAATGGTATAGGATCTCCTAGGAGACCTCCAATGTCCCTTCCACCCCTACTCTTCTATGTTCTAAATAGTTGGACACTCCTACCCTTTGATACAAAGTTGGTTGAGGTTTGCCTTCCATCTCTGCTGTGGCTCTTCGCCCAAATCCAGCGTTGGGCAGTTCGGATGGTGGCGGAGAAACCCAAAGACAGAAGTACCCTTTGTTTGTGCTATCTTCTCAAGGTTCAGTGCCCCACCCACTCTTGCCAACCCTTACCTTCTCAGTTGGTGGGCAGCTGCAAAAGTTGTAGTGCGGGATAGGAAAATAATCTTGTCCTCCATGTTCCTTTCAGGAGCCCAGGAGATTCACAGGAGAACCTCTGCCCAAGGGCTGGTTAAATAACCCCACCAGTCCTCATATGACCCAAGATCTGAATGCAAAAAGAGCTGGTTTTTAGGAGCGTGATCCTTGTTTATGCCTTCCCCACATTCAGCCGTTAATTCAGCATGTCTCCTCCTCTCCCAATGCAAGGCGAGATACAACTCTTATCTTAAATTTGGGAATTAGCTAAGGTTCGCCAAAGGCAAGGTGGGTTTGGCTGAATTCCTGCTGCATACCAACCTCTCGTAGGGTCTATTCAACACAAAGCATTTTAAGAGGGCCCGCTTGGCTCCTTTTTGGGCTGAAATGTTTGAAAAAGGAGGCCGTCTTTTGGGTTTTCTGGATGAAGTCAAGGGCTGTCTTCTGGGATAGGATCACGCACCTTTGTGCTGTTGGAGTATTCTAGGCCAGCAGTCACCAACTGGTGGTCCGTGAGAAAATTTTGGTGGTCCGCAGAAAAATTATTTGCATTTTTTATATTGCACTAAATCAGGGGTCCTCAAACTACAGTCCCTGGGCCGGATACGTGCAATGAACATTTGTGTTGCTGCAGAGAGTCTCCCCCTTTGAGGTCTTTTTGTGTGGGTCGGAGGGGGGCAGAAATTCCGACTCTGCTTCAGCCTCCAGGAGTGGGGCTTTGGGCAAAGGCTGGAGGGAAGCACCGCTGGTGGCAAAGAGCCGGAGGACCTTGTTCCAATGGGACTGCATCATGGCCTGGAACTGGCTGACCATCTCAGCCCGTTGAGCCTCCAGGCGCCGGTACCTGGCCTTGCATTCCCACAGATCTTCCCTCTGCTTGGAAAGCCTATGCTCCTAGTCCTCAGTGAGGTGCTTCTGCTGAGCCTCCTTCTCGGTCAGATCCAAATTGAACTGAGTTGTTTTGCCAACTCTTTCTTATGGCGGTTGCTTAGCTCCGCAACTGTTTCCTGTTGGGGCCCTAAGGAGTCCGGGCGAGCATGAGAGGAGTGGGTGGGAGAGGCGAGTAGAGGCTGGTGAGGTGCCCCTTGACATAAGTGACATTGAGTTGGCCATGCCCACCCAGTCACATGACCAGCTAGCCACGCCCAGCCAGTCATTCGGCAAATCATATTAGTGGTCCGCGGAATTTAAAATTATGAATTTAGTGGTCCCTGAGATCCGAAAGGTTGGGGACCCCTGTTCTAGGCAGTGGTGAAATCCAAATTTTTTTACTACCAGTTCGGTGGGCGTGGCTTGGTGGGCGTGTCAGGGGAAGGATGCTGCAAAATCTCCATTCCCACCCCATTCTGTGGGGTGGTATTTCCCGGTTCTCCGAACTGCTCAAAATTTCCGCTATCGGTTCTCCAGAATCTGCTGGATTTCACCCCTGATTCTAGGTGGGTCCTGGTTCACAGAAAATACGTTTATTACGCTAGTAATGCCAACAGATGAATATGAATGTTTAGATGGGACACTAGATGAAGTTTTTCGTTCTTGACAGGCCTTCATTTCTTTGTATGGAGAGTTTATAAAATCAGCTTTTCATTCGACCGCTGTATCTACATTCATTTTCTGTAGCGAGGAAAGGGTGAGGGCATGCAAAATTCTTAATAGTGTTTTGCAGTTTCCTAGGCAACCAGAACGTAGGAAAACCGAGCCGAGTGTTCCTTTTCAAACTTTGAAGGGAGGAAAAATACTCTTCAATATTTCTCACTCGGATGAATAGTTTCTCCGTATCTCAGGCACCCTTGGTATTGGCGTTGGAAAAAAATCCCGCTCCGTAATCTCTTCCGAGAAAGCTTCATCTCGTGAGGAATGCTAGGCACCAGAAACTGAAGGAGATTCATGGAGGAACTTAGTTAGCTCATAGAGACTAACCAATTAGATCTGAGCTGGTTTTCGGTTGGAAAAAACAATCTCCCTTAGTCTAAGCATCTCTTGTGGCATTGTTAGCAAAATGGTCTACTCTAGAAGAAGTGACAGGGAGGATTCTTTAAATCTAAAAGCAACGAATAGCAGCAACAATAGCACTTAGACTTACATACCGTTCCATAATGCTTTACGGCACTCTCCGAGAGGTTTACAGAGTCAACGTATTGCCCCGCAACAATTTTACCTAACTCGGAAGGATATAAATTTTGTCAGCTTTGAGCCGGTCAGGATCGAACTCCTGGCAATGGGCAAAGTTAACCTGCAATACTGCATTCTAACCACTGCACCACCACGGCTGGAAGAGAACTGGACAGGTGCTACCATAGTGCAGTTTCCTCAAGCCACAGATTGGGGACGCCGAGGTGCTGGAGTTGGAAATAAGAAACCTTGGAAGTTTCATTTTTGGCTACGGTGACAGGTTATGAGTCAAGTAATAAACAGAGAGTTCCTTAGGCTGTCTTCTCTGCAGGCCTGGCAAGGTTCATTCTGGCCAGGAACCGGCTGTTGATTCTTCTTGGCCTTTGAAAGTAGACGCTTACAAAATAATCATTGCTCTAGCCAAGAGACTATGCAGAAGAATTTCATGCCGCTTGTTCTTTTTCCTGCCCTTGTTACAGTCTTGGACTTCATTTATTAATCACATTTGTATGGTTGCCCATCACAGAAAGTGATTTACAACACAAGCAGTGTCACAAGGGCCCAAGGACAGAGTGGATTGTGGAGTATTGGACTGCAGGATGGATTAAAAAACAAAACAAAACAACTTCTTTTAACATCAGCCAGAGGCCCACTTCATGAAGACACATGATTAAAAAAAACAGAAGGATGGATAGGGAGTTTTGTCTGGGTCTAGGACAGTGATGGCTAACCTTTTTGCCGTTGTGTGCCAAACGTGGGAGGAGCACGGGGGGGGGGTTGTGTGTGTGCATGCCCACACCCATAATTCAATGCCCCCCGCCCCCCCATGCATGTGTGCGCAATCCCCCCGTGGTCCCCCCACCACACGGTGGTGCCAGTTGGAACCTGGGGAGGGCAAAAACAGCCTTCCCCACCATCCCGAGGCCTTCCCGAGGCTGGAAACGGCCCCTTTCCCGACTTCCGGTGGGCCCAGAAGGCCCAAAAATTAATTGGCTAGCGCGTGCATGCATGCTGGAGCCGAGTTAGGGCAATGCTCGCGTTCCCACAGATATGGCTCCGTGTGCCACCTGTGGCACATGTTCCATAGGTTCACCATCACGGGTCTAGGACAACTCACCAGGGTGTGTGTGTGTGTGGACACTCACCGTGGAATGGGAGCTCTGCTAATATCAAAGAAGTGGAATAGAATCATTAAAAGAAAGGATGCCAAAGGAGGGACAAAACGAAATGTGAATGACAAAAATTAAAACAACCTTTCGATTATTTTAAATAATTACACTGAATTTTGAATTGTCCCACGGTGAGTTGCCCCATCCCATCCTGCCTTGCCTACCTTGGGAAGTCCCTGGCTTGAAAAAGCAGGAGAACTCGTTGTGCTAATGGGGAAAGAAGGAAATGTTGAGCAAGCACACCGGTCCCGTTCTCCAAGTCCTTTGGAGAACCTCCGGGATGAAGGTGTCGAGCCCCGTTTCAACCATTCGAGACAGCGATCCTCCTCAATTCCAAGGTGTAGTTAAAACTGAACAGGGTTTGGTTTCCAAATTTTTTTGCCCAAACATTTGGAAACAGAACCCCAAAACCTCATTGATTAAAGATTACATAGCGCAGTGATGGTGAACCTTTTTGCCACCGAGTGGCCAAACCGGCACGCGTGTGCATGTTATGTGCACCGGAAACCCAAAGATCAGCTGGCTGGCATGCACATGCCTGCTTTGGGGCTGTTTTTTGGGTGGTTTTCAGGCCATTTTTCAGGCCCTTTTTGACCCAAAAAACAGCCTGAAAAATGCCCCCCAAAACAGCTTAGAAATGGACAGAAAAACAGCCTGATTTTTGGCCTTTTTCAGGCTGTTTTCAGGTGCTCCAGTGCCTGCGAAGACTGCTGGAAACCAGAAGGGCAGCTGGTGATGGCATGCGTGCCCACAGAGAAGGTTCTGCGGGCCACCTCTGGCACGCGTGTCATAGGTTCGCCATCACGGATATAGCATCTACCGTCATGGACACATACCCAGAGTATGAAAACTCGGGGGAAGCCTAGTAGATGTTTGAACTAGGCCCGTGTTGGTGAACCTATGGAACAGGTGCCACAGGTGCCACGCGGAGCCATGTTGCCTGGCACGCCAGCTCAGCTCCGGCGTGCATGTGCGCACCAGCCAACTGATTTTCAGGCCTTCTGGGTCCACCAGAAGTAGGGAAACAGGCTGTTTCCTGCCTCCGGAGGGCCTGGGGGAAGGGTGTGGAAGGCCCGTTTTTCTTTCTCACTCCAGATCCTCCAGATCCTCTCTATGCATCTGGGGAGGGAGAAAACAGCCTTCCCCACCCCCTCGGAGGCCCTCCGGAGGCCTGAAACAGCCCGTTTTCCAACTCCCCAGATGCATAGACAGGATCTGGGGCCAGGTGAGAAAGAAACACGGGCCTATTGGGCTATCACATGCCAGGAGCATGGGAGGAGAGGGGGTCGCATGCACATGCATGGGGCACATAGAATTATGGGCGTGGGCATGCGTGCGCACGAACCTTCCCCGCTCCCCTCCCCTTCCTGGCACACGATAGCAAAAAGGTTAGCCATCACTTCCCAGCTTGGGAGCGCATTGCCACCCAGCTGAATACCAGTGATGTGTGTTTGTTGGGGTAGGAGTGATTGCTGGTGAACAGAGAGAGAGAAAGAGAGAGAGAGAGAGAGATCTTCATGATGGGAGGATGAGCGTGGAGGGAGGATGCCTTTGAAGCTGCGTTTGAGCAACACGGGAGGGGAAATTGAGCAAGGAGGAGAAGCAGCAAAGGAGGAGGATTGGCAGCTGGCAATCCCAGGATCCAGCCAATCTAGGGCCTCCGTGTGTGTTGGTGTTGACCTAGATTTTCGCAATACGGCTTCTTCGCTGTTTACCTTTCTGGTCACACTCCCTGTTGTGAGAAAGAGGCTGAACCTCTGGAGGGAAACTCGTTCATTCATTTGCTCCTTTGGCTCATTGGGGGTGGGTGGAATCTCTGCCCACCCACGCCTGAAATCGAGCAGCTTCCTGTGGTTTAAAAAGCAAGTCATGAACCCCCTTCTCATTCCCATCTGGCAGCAGTGAATTTTACGCTAGCACAAACTGGCAGCAGTGGGTAGGTGAGGGGACGAGCCTTGCCTGAAGGCACAGCCTGCAGATCGAGGGGCATCGCTGTAACCCCTGCCTGCCAGGAGGTAGCTTTGCAGGAGGCATCTCTGCGAAGGCAGAACTACAAGGATCAGTTGCAAAAAAAGGAAAAGAAGGGGGGGAAAAAAAGCTGGGAGCAATCCCTGGGTATGTTGAGCTGACTTTGTTGAGGTCCCATGTTGAGCTGACTTTAGAGACAGGAAAGGATGGAGGGAATCAGTAAAGGGAGAAATAGAGTAGAGTAGAGTAGAGTAGAGTAGAGTAGAGTAGAGTAGAGTAGAGTAGAGTGGGATGGGATGGGATGGGATGGGATGGGATGGGATGGGATGGGATGGGATGGGATGGGATGGGATGAGATGAGATGAGATGAGATGATGAGATGAGATGAGATGAGATGAGATGAGATGAGATGAGATGGGATGGGATGGGATGGGATGGGATGGGATGGGATGGGATGGGATGGGATGAGATGAGATGAGATGAGATGAGATGAGATGAGATGAGATGAGATGAGATGAGATGAGATGAGATGAGATGAGATGAGATGAGATGAGATGAGATGAGATGAGATGAGATGAGATGAGATGAGATGAGATGAGATGAGATGAGATGAGATGAGATGAGATGAGATGAGATGAGATGAGATGAGATGAGATGAGATGAGATGAGATGAGATGAGATGAGATGAGATGAGATGAGATGAGATGAGATGAGATGGGCTGGGATGGGATGGGATGCAGAATAGAATAGAATAGAATAGAATAGAATAGAATAGAATAGAATAGAATAGAATAGAATAGAATAATAGAATAGAAAATTAGAATAGAATAGAATCAAAACAAGAATTAGAATAGAATAAAATAAGGAATAGAATAGAAATAAAATAGAACAGAATAGAATAGTTGGAAGGGACACCTGACTAGATGGCTCAGTGGCCACCTAGAGAGTCTCAACATCTTTATATGGTGGTGACCAAACTTGGACAAGAGTTCATAGACTTGGGATGCAAGAGACAGAAATTCCCCATAACCCCGCCTCGGTTGGGTATAAATAGGACCAAGTGAAACTTGGCTAGGTGTTCAAAACGCTGTTATCCTTCCTTGCCCCAATGCAGAAGAGATTCCTGCCATCCTTGCTCTGCCAGTTCCTTGGCCTTCCCTGGTTTGAAGGGATGGCACAATCTTGGTAGCCTGTTCAAGTTTCTCTCTGCTTCACCTGCTACTAAACGAAATCAAGGCGGGGTTACTTCGACTTTCTTCCTTTCTCATTCTTAAGACTTATGGCTTACTACTCCTTCCTTGCTTCATCCCTGAAACTCTTCTAGAAATTATTCTTCTGTCTGCTCCAAAGCTGTGATTGCTCACTTCGTTGGAACTCGGAGCTGCAAGCATGCTGCCTCTGATTTTGATCTGCGAGCAGAAAGACAGGCATACACACACAAGAGAACCACAACTAACATGGGATGTGGCTTAAAGCCAGTGCGTGCTCACAAGCACCTTCTCTTACTTGGGTAAACAAATCGGAGCTTACTCTCTGTCCATCTCCTCCTTAAAAGGTGAAGGTTCCCCTTGCATATATGTGCTAGTCGTTCCCGACTCTAGGGGACGGTGCTCATCTTTGTTTCAAGGCCGAAGAGCCAGCGCTGTCCGAAGACGTCTCCGTGGTCATGTGGCCAGCATGACTCAATGCCAAAGGCGCACGGAACGCTGTTCCCTTCCCACCAAAGGTGGTCCCTATTTTTCTACTTGCATTTTTTTTTACGTGCTTTCGAACTGCTAGGTTGGCAGAAGCTGGGATGAGTTACGGGAGCTCACCCTGTTACGCGGCACTAGGGATTCGAACCGCTGAACTGCCGACCTTTCGATCGACAAGCTCAGCGTCTTAGCCACTCCTAAACTCCACTTGGGGCATGTTAAACTCTCTGAGCTGCGGACGGCCTCATCATCCCAATGGTGAAATTCAAATTTTTGTCATCCAAGATACATAACACCCCTGGCTAACTGGATTCGGTGCCTCCATTCCTGGTCGTGTGCGCTGAGCAGGGAAACCCAGCTCTCTTTCCATAATTCATGCCTGAACGTTGTAAATAGAAAAGGAAGGATTTAAACATTTATGTTCTTGCTTTCTGGGAAAAAGTCCCATTCACGAGCGCTCTCCCGGAGAAATATAAATCAGGGGGGAAAAAAAAGAGAAGAGCAAGGAAAGGAGAGCTAATGCCCGATCCTAAAACGGCATCCTGAGAAGAACGGCAAGCCTTTTGCGAATTCCACCCCTGGTGTCCTTTGCAGAGTTTTGTGACCGTGTATTTCTTCCGTGTCAGTTTCATAGAGTCTTTGAAAAGCGGGCTCTTCAATTCCAGCGCCCGCAGACGTTTTTCTAGCAAAGTGCCAACAAACAAAATATGGCGAGAGGAACAGGCCTGTTCGTGTTTTGTTATCTTGGCTGCTGCAGATTTTGGGCTCTTAGTGCCAGGGTGCTTGAAAAAAGCCACAATTTCTGATGTTCAGTTCACTGGCGAGTGACTAATTGGAGCCAGCTGACTACGACAGAGGTCTCCCAAATTAAACACGGGCGCTCCAGACAAAATGAGATGGTTGGGATGACTCAGCGCGGATTTGATCCCCGGACGAGATGTTTCCGACTTGCATATCACACAGAGACACACGGTTTAGAACAAAACGTCTTAGCCCAATCCGGGAGTCTTTTTGGCACGTTGAAAAGCGTTTCCCAGAATTCCCCAGCCAGCATGGCCATCGGGGGTTGAAGGATGATGGGAAATATGCTCTAGCGCAGTGTTTTTCAGACTTGGCCGCTTTAAGACGTGTGGACTTCAACTCCCAGAATTCCACAGCCAGCCGTTTCCCCATGCTGGCTGGGGAATCCTGGGAGTTGAAGTCCACATCAGAGGTGGGTTTCAGCAGGTTCTGACCAGTTCTGGAGAACCGGTAGTAAAAATTCTGACTGGCCCCGCCCCCATCTATTCTCTGCCTCCCAAGTCCCAGCTGATCGGGAGGAAATGGGGATTTTGCAGTCACCTTCCCCTGGAGTGGGGATGGAATGGAGATTTTACAGTATCCTTCCCCTGCCACGGCCACCAAGCCATGCCATGCCACGCCACGCCCACCAAGCCACACCCACAGAACCGGTAGTAAAAAAATTTGAAACCCATCACTGTCTTAAAAATAGCCAAGATTGAGAAATTTAGTGGTAGCTTCTGGGAGTGAGGCTCTACAGCCTCCTTGGCATCTATTGAAAAATGTTGCATATTAATTAATTAATTAATTAATTAATTAATTATATTTCTATACCGCCTTTCTCCCGTAGGACTCAAGGCGGTGTACAGTCAAGAAAAATATAGATACACAAACATACGAAAATTGGAAGCCAAACCGTCAACCATCTCCTCTAAACTCTACCTCTGCTGTTTCCAAATGTATTTCTCAAACTATTTACAAACCTTATCAATGTTTTGCAGAGCGGACCTTGGACAACGAACAGAAAAGGACAAAGGCAAATCTCAGCCAGCGAACAATTTCAACATTAGACTAGGAGCAAACAAGAAAACCGAAAAAGTTTCTCATTTCATTCAAAGACTTTTGGAGAGGTGGCCTCGTTTGCTAAAAGATTTATTAAAAGTTTTAAAAAACTCGGTTGGACAAATTTGTGGGCGAGGTGATTCAGCAGCTTGTCATCTGGGCAGGGATGGTCTGATTGTGGGAGGGGGCTATTGTCATGCTTTGTGGCAGGAGATGGTCAAAAACGGGACATTAGAGCCCCTGAGCCTGGAAAGAGGCCTTTGAACCACTTAAAGACTAACTTCAATGTACAATCGAGGACATCAGGTGCCAGAAAGGAGTGGTTTGTCATTTGCAAAAGCTGGGGAATTCTGGGACTTGAAGTCCACACCTCTAACAGTGGCCAACTTTGAGAAATCCTGATCTCAATCAAGCCTGCTGGTTTGAATGCTAGCGCTGTCCAAATCAAGGCAGTTGCTTCAAAGGAAACGATGCACAGGATGTGAGAATTAGGGGTCCTTGGTGCTCTCTGAGCTTGGTTGTTTTCTTGCTAACGTTTCTAGGACATCATCAGTCCTAGAAGGGAGTGGGGTTTGCTCTGAGTTTATATTCTAGTGGTTTGCCCTGTCTGTGATAATTGGGTGGTCATAGCGGTTCTTTGATTGGCTGTTTAATGTTGGCTTGTTTGGCAGTTTCTTGTTTGGGGTACTGGTTACTTGATTGTTGGTCTGATGTTAATCTTGGAGTTCATCTATGTTCATCTGGGCACTGATTGCTGGTGGAGAAGTGCTTTGGTCTTTCCCCCCCTCTTTTTGACTTATTGTCTTGTCTTGCATAGTAGATATCTTGCATATGTAGATATTGTTAATGTCTAGGAGTCTGTTGAAGGCTAATTGTCCAGAGTTCTTGGCTTCTAGACCAGTGTTTCTCAACCTTGGTAGCTTGAAGATGGGTGGACTTCAACTCCCAGAATCCCCCAGCCAGCAGCGCTTAAAGTCCACACACTTTAAGAGTTGCAAGGTTGAAAAACACGGCACTGGATTTTAAATAAGATGAGAATTTAAGCTTAGGAGGATCCAATGTTCAGCTAGAGAAGGTCCCAGGTTCTGGCTAACCATCTGTCTCCTTTGCTGGCCTGGGAATTCTGGGAGTTGAAGTCCACACAACTTCGAGTCACCACAGCTGAGAAACACCACCCTAGAGACAGAAGTTGGTCCTACCATCATTCCCCCTTCCTCTACACCCCCACCCCCCACCGGACACCACAATTGCACCAGATCTTATGAATGTATTTTATTGGCTTTGGAAAGCACAGTGGAGTTTCAAAATACGTTTCCCAAAGATACAGTATGTACAAAAAAAAAAAAACATCAGTAACACACAGAACTTTTGGAAGTCCAACCTCGGGACTCCCGAGCTTCCAAAATCCCTTCTTCTCGTCTGTTTCTTCTGGCCTCCTCCAATTTCTTTTCTTTTTTTTTAATCTCTCAAGACAAGTTAGTTCTTCAGACACATAATAGTAATAGTAGCAGCGAGCGGCTCCCAAGTTATTTTTGGAGAAAAGAAAAAAAAGACTTTTTTTCTTTTTAACACAGGAGAATGCCTTACCAGCAGGGGATTTAAATAGCAGAAAGTGTTAAAAAAAAGGGGTGGTGGGGGTGGGGAAGATTTTTTTCCAGTCTCGCATTTGTGAAGGATGCACAGTCCAGATGATTGGTCACACCAACAGATGAAAAGAAGCTAATTTAGCTTGAGAATTTTTCAAATTTCGATATTTCAGTTGGCAGTCAAGCCCAACCGTCCCAGAGAAGCTTTTGAGCAGTTGTGTTGTCCGATTGGGCCTGTGTTACAAAACGCTTCGGTCAGCATCTTTGCAGGATTGAGGAGTGGGTGGTTGGGTGAGAGAAGAATGCCAGTTCTTCAGTTTGTGACACTGATTTCACCCTTTTAGTCTGATTATCCGGGCCTCGAAGGCCCTCGTGTGCCCCCTGTTCCCCTCCCCCAAAAATCAAACCCTGGAATTCTTCTTGCTATGGAGAATGGAAACACGCTTTGCAAGAGGAAGCTGTGTGTGTGTGTGGGGGGGGTGTCTTACTTTTTAAGGAACAGTTTTTGCCTAGATTGTAGTCCTATACATTTAAAATTTAACAGTTGCATCTTCGTACTTTTTGGACCCAGAACAGTCTTACTATTAGGGAAATACACAATCTACCTCAGGCAGCTGAATTGAGGCAGCAATTGGTTGAGTTTATTGCTATGCCTTGAAGTCATAGAGAGAACAAACACGATGGAAGCTGGATTACCCCCCACCCCCAATTACTATACAGTAGGACAGGGGTGTCAAACCGCAGGCTGGATGTGACTCATGGGATGTTTAGAGCTGGCCTGCGGGACCACCCTGGAAACAGCAAAGGACCAGCCTGCGGTGCCTCTGCCAGTGAGTCAGGGGTCATAGGAGGCTGTCACAGCCGAAAACGGAACTCACGAAGGCCGCACGTGGCCCTCCCGAGCTCCGTTTTTGCTGGCAGAGGATTGCAGAAAGCGGTCACAGCTGGAAACAGAGCTCAGGAGCCCATTTTCACTGGCAGAGCGCTTGGGCCACCACAGGCTCCTCCCCAACACGAGTGACATTGAACTGGCCACGCCCACCCTAGTCTCCCCAAGGTCAAACACAACCCTGATGCGGCCCTCAATGAAATCGCGTTTGACACCTGCAGTAGGACATTTCTCTTCGGATTGAGGCAAGGCAAGATGCCGAAACGGGTTCTGGAATCAGCCTCTTGAGTTCAGCAGGAAGGAGAGATTGGGAGGGGGACGGGGAAGGAAGGGGCTTTTGCAGGAGGGATATTGGGTCCCCAAGAAAATCGGTCCGTTAGTTCTCAAATTCTGGTTGTACGCAAACATGGAAGGTGTGCTCCTGATACCTGGGTCAGAGTTTAGGCCAGGAGCTTGTATCCCAGAGAGATGGAAAGAAACTGCAGGATGGCGAGAAGGACCGAGCTAGCTTGGGTCACCGAGACCGAACTGTGTGGTCCTTTGGTGGATTGGTGGGAAGATGCTAAATTATGGTGGAATGAGGTGGAGTTGATGTGGCGGTGACCATCGGTAGGGTTGCTCAGATGAGTCGGCTTGCCGGTGCTGCTGGTTGGCCGGGAGACGGAAGACGATGACATTGAGCTGACCGCCTCTGGAAAGAAAAATGGAAGCAAGATTAGCCACATCCTTTTGCTAAATGGAGAAACGGGGAGTCCTGTTGTGGTTCTGGTGATGCCAACCCAAACATCTTTAGAAAACCCTCACGAGGGATGTCGAGGTGAGGTGAGATGGAAGCTCTGCCTGGTTTTTTAGGTGCTCTGAAGCATCAATTGCACCCTTACTCCCGCCATCTTGACTATTCTGATGGCCTCCTAAAAATGCACCTGCCTCCCAAGCTTTCTTGGGGAAGGATAGCAACAAAGCACAAATTTTGCGTACTCTCTGAGCATCTCTGGAGTTTGAGGCAGGATGCTAAGAGGATGCAGCTTACAGCTGGCCTCATGGTTAGTCTGCCTCCACTGAATTACGTTCTAGCTTTGCTCAGTGCTTTGAATCGCCTCCAAACCAAACCATTGTTGCAAATATCCATTTTCCCCCCAGGAACCTACGAAAATTACCTTTTGCCAGGGTCCTGGTCTGGAGCAGGGTAGTTCCATTGATAAAGGTGACGAAGGCTCTGTTTGGAAACAGACAAGCAGAAGAGGACATGGTTGAGAAAAAAGGAGAGAAGCTGGATCCATAGAAGGTCGATTGTTTTTTTTTTGCACAGAATTTAGGAAAGCAAGAACCACTGTTTAATTTCAATTTCCAGTGTCCGGCTTCCTGTCATGGTATCAGAATGAAGCAGAACGGTTTAGGAGAGCAAGTTTGATCTTAACCAATATTCAGTTATTTGTAGGATTCTTACAAGACCTTTCCTGGTGATCAGAGCCAGAGTATTAAAATGCTGATTAATCATAAAAGGAATGAAACAATTCCATAGCTGGCAGGTGGTATTAGCTAGTCTTGGATGGATGGATGGATGGATGGATATAGGAAGGGAAGGAGGAAGGAGGGAAGGGAGGGAGGGAGGGAGGAAGGAAGGAAGGAAGGAAGGAAGGAAGGAAGGAAGGAAGGAAGGAAAGGAAGGAAGGAGAAATATAGGAATGAGGGAGGGAAGGAGAGAGAGAAGGAGATGGGAATGGAAGGAAGGAAATGGGAATTGAAGGAGGGAGGGAGGGAAGGAAGGAAGTAAGAGGAGAGGGAGGGAGAGATGGAGGGAGGGAGGGAGGGAAGGAAGGAAGGAAGGAAGGAAGGAAGGAAGGAAGGAAGGAAGGAACTGGTGAAAAACACCAGGTAGATCATCTGCTGAATGGCCAGCCCTGAGAACCTGAAAAGAACAGTCCGAAGAGGTTACTTGTCTGTCTTCAGTTTCTGCTCTTGTAAGATATACTTCCCTGCCATGTGGAAGTTTTATTTAGCACTTGGGGCAGAAAAATCAGCCTCCATGTTTTAACGTTGGCCCTCGGGACTTCCTTCTTTCAGTCTCACTTTCCACACAAAATTATGGCAAAGATTTAAATATAATAATAATAATAATAATAATAATAATAATAATAATAATAATAATAATAATAATAATATGCCCACATATGTATTTATGTGCATCCTCCTTTAAAGATGGAGCACCTGAGCATTCGAAGCCTACGCTGCCAGTTCCTCGGAGGGATTCCTCTCTTCGCCCCACACCCTGGACCCCTCACCTGATTTCTGCCGATCCAACGTTGAGGCTGCTTGAGGAAATCCAGCGTGTCCGGATGCCGGACCCCGAGATGTTTTTCTGCATGAGGCTCTCAGAGGGGCTGCAACGGACCAGTCGGTTCCCCTCTTCCCACAGCCCCCCACCGCTGTTCTCCGAAGGCAGAATTTGGAAGATAACGGAAGAGGCGTTCTCTGCACCGGTGATCGATACTGCCAAGGAAAGGAGGAAGAAGAAGGAGGAATTTTTTTTTTTAATTCGGAAGGAGAAGCAAACGCGCCTCGGGGGGGGGGCCTGAAATGCCAGAGGAAAATTCCAGGTGGCTTAAAAAAAATCCAACCTTGGTTTTCCAGCATCCCTCATCTGTGGGCTGCCTCTGACTCACAAGGTGGAGCTCAACCCAGGTTGCGTTTCGACCGACAGCGTGGCTGGCATTAGAGAGAGAGCGAGTTGCGAAATGGGGAAAACGCCCATGGGAAGCAAGAGCAGGCCGAATGTTTCGTAGCTGGCCTCGGTGTTCAGTTCTGCAATCGGGGTATATACTCTTAAGCCAGCCAACCTGCCTCAGTGGTGTTTGGGAAACCTTCCTTTCCTCATTATTCCCAATCTTACAGCTCTCTTCTGAAGGAGATGGATGCTTTGGGATAGATCTAAACATACAATTGTCCTTTCTAATGACTAATTTTTTTTTTGCCAAAGAAAAAGCTAAGAAACCTTCCTAGGCCAGCTGCTCTTCTTCTTTACCTCCATACCGGTCACCAATAATTTCTCCTTTGACAGATTGCACAATGAACCCTGCATTGCTGGAGAGGCCATTGCGAAGAGTGTTCCTCGCCTATTCCCCACATTTTTTAAAAAAATTTGATTTATATGCCGCCCTTCTCCGGAGACTCAGGGTGGCTTACAGTGCGTTAAGCAATAGCCTTCATATCTTTGTATATACTGCTTAGTAGGGCTTTTGCCCCCCCCCAAGCGGTGTTCTATTTTATACAAAGTCAGCTTATTGCCCCCACAATCCGGGTCCTCATTTTACCTACCTTGGAAGGATGGAAGGCTGAGTCAACCTTGAGCCTGGTGAGATTTGAACTTACTAATTGCAGACAGCTGGAGTTAAATTACAATGCATTAGTCTGCTGAGCTATCCAGGCTAAGTAATTGTTCTTGCTGTTCCTGACAGCGAGAACAATTAACCAGTGGAACAGCTGGGTGCTCTGGAGGCTTTTAAGGAGAAACTGGACAGCCCTTTGTCCAGAGTGGTATAGAGTCTCCTGCTTAAGCAGGAGGTTGGACTAGAGACCTCCAGGGTAATGGGAATGGCAATGGGAAGTGTGATTTCCTTCCCCTCCTTTCTCGAGTCACTGCATGCCTCAAAGTCCGCTTAAGGTAAAGGTTCCCCTGCTAGTTGTTCCCAACTCTAGGGGGCGGTGCTCATCTCCGTTTCAAAGCCGAAGAGCCAGCGCTGTCCAAAGACGTCTCCGTGGTCATGTGGCCGGCATGACTCAACGCCAAAGGCGCATGGAACGCTGTTCCCTTCCCACCAAAGGTGGTCCCTATTTTTCTACTTGCATTTTTTACCTGCTTTCGAACTGCTAGGTTGTGCAGAAGCTGGGACAAGTCACGGGAGCTCACCCTGTTACGCGGCACTAGGGATTCGAACCGCTGAACTGCCCACCTTCCGATCGACAAGCTCAGCGTCTTAGCCATTGAGCCACTGCACCTCTAAACTCCACTTGGGGCACGCTAAATTCTGGAAAGATTCTTTTAAAAAAAAAATAAATAAATCGGAATGATTCTACCATTAATTCTCGGAGCAGCTGCTGGAGTCAGAAGGCGGATACTAACAAGGGGGAGCTGAATTAATGTCGAGAGAACTTAATACACACCAAAAAAACAAAAGACAAGACAAGGAGAACGGCCTCTAGGCCCAGACGTGAATATGCACCTACCTGTATAGATGTCGTTGGGTGTATAATCGCGAGGCTCCACATCTAACCGGAAGGAGCCCTGTGGCACCGTCTTCCTGACCACCTCGCAAGGGGCTTGTTGGCAGTAAGCCGGCAAAACCAGCAGGGCCCCCAGGAAGCAAAGCGGCAACGTGAGCTTGAGCCAAGCCATCTCCCAAGTCTTCTCCTTCCTTCCTTTTCTCCTGGCCTCCTCCTCTCTGTAGGCTTCACCTGGTCTGCCCTCGAGATCTTTTGGCAGGCGGGCCACCAGCCAAGGTCTTATATACTCCTCTGGAGGTTGCACATTCCTTCCCTCTCACACCCTCCCTGGTGGGAGGTTTCCGATGGTGACACATTGGGGTGCTCTACCTGCCCGGCTGCTGCTGAACGAAACTCACATGACCTATGAGAGTGCGGGACCCCCCCCCCCAGGGGGGTGGGGAGTGGGGAGAGGTAATGATGACTGAGATTGCCTTCCGGGCGTGGTCTTTGGAGAAGAGAAGAGCAGCTTCCTCGCTTGTCCTTCAAGCAACCCAGCTGGTTTCCTCCAAGAGTTTCTATTTGGGTTTCTGTATCTGGGTCTCCATCTCCAGAGTGGAAAGATCTCTAGATCAGGAGTCTCCAACCTTGGCAACTTTAAGACTTGTGGACTCGTGGAACTCCCAGAATTTGTCAGCCAGCTTTACTGGTTCTTTAGATCAGGGGTCTTTTCTGGCTGGGGAAGTCCACCAGGCTTAAAGTTGCCAAGGTTGGAGACCCTTGAGAACCTCTAGATGGATCAGGCATCCAGCCTTTTCTTGCCTCTCTCCAGGAAAAAATGGAAAATATTTGCCAAGGAACGTGTCCAAGAGAGTGTTCGAGGAGGAGAGATTGGCAGCCAAGAATCTGGAGGAATTCCATAGGAGCTCCTCTCCCCACCCCCACCTCCAATTTACACATTTTTATGGAAAGGTAACCTTCCCCCTTGGCCAGCTACAGGCAAGGTTTACTGCCTTGGGGGCTTCTAGCCTCACCTTTCCCGAAAGCGAAATGCAAGCAGCATTTCTTAAGGTGGAGATTCCATCATTTAAAAAGGGTTACCTTTTGGGCATGCTAAACACACACACAGACACACACACACACGTCATAAAGGCTCAAATTCCTTGAATCGGGTAATTCTGATAAAACAATCTCCTTCGGGGTTAAAAGCCAACCGGAGAAGACAATGGGCAAGTGTGTCACTGCGCAAGAAGTTATTTGCACAGCAAATTCCCTTTGCAGCATTTGGCCTTCGGGAAGGGGACGTACTCGGCCAGCTTCAGGTCTCCTTTCGTGCCTGGGAGACCCGGCTGCCTTTGATTGCTTTTTCAGGCCACTTGCTCTCCAGCTCCCATCAAGTCCAACACGGGTGTTGTGGTCCCAAAATAGATCTAGGCACCCAAGGTGCAGGAGATTGGATCGGTCCAGGGTGCTGCAACGAAGTTGGTTGGACCAGGCTGATTTTTAAACGTTGCAGTGCCTTTTGGAAATAATCTTGGCCAGTGAACTGGAAATGCTTTATAGAGCTTTTGTTGAAAAGAGAAATAAATAACTTGGGATTTAGGGGTCAGATGGTTAGCATAGTGGAAAAAGGGATGTGTGTGTGTGTGTGTGTGAGAGAGAGAGAGAGAGAAAGAGAGATGCATTTATAACTGCTGTAAAGAAAACATCCTTCCTTCCTTCCTTCCTTCCTTCCTTCCTTCCTTCCTTCCTTCCTTCCTTCCCATCCATCCCATCCCATCCCATCCCATCCCATCTTCCTTTCCTTCCTTCCTTCCTCCCTCCCTCCCTCCCATCCCATCTTCCTTCCTTCCTTCCTTCCTTCCTTCCTTCCTTCCTTCCTTCCTTCCTTCCTTCCTTCCTTCCTTCCTTCTTTCCTTCCTGCCTCCCTCCCTCCCTCCCTCCCTCCCTCCCTCCCTCCCTCATTTCATTTCATTTCATTTCATTTCATTTCCATTTCTTATCTTTAAAAAATGCCTTTTAACAATTTTTTTTCTAAAGGAAAAGACCTTAGTCTATCATCGATACTTTGATCCATTTGGTCTGGGCGTGAATCTACCTGTGGCATTTGCAAGCAGTTGCCTAGGAATGAAGGACCATGATTTTCAAGAAGGAAATCTTAACTTCAGTCCAATCTTAAACCGTAAAGAGATGTTGCCAGAGGCTTTCAGGGGTGTGGGAAGCCTCGGGGCATTTTCCAAAATTAAAACAGCATCTCTGTCTTCATACAAACACTACTCCATTCCTTTCTCCTGTCTCAAGTCTCATAAAATTTGCAAGCCCGAAAGGCTTTCCTTTTAAGACTGCACCAAGAGGGAGGGTCTTTCTTGCACCTGAGAGACAGACCGATCCCTTGTCCTTCCATACAAACTCACTAGAATTCATTTTCCAGATAGAAATCCTTCTGCCTTCGTGCTTACCTTTGTTTATGGACGAGATTTACCTGCTGTCTGACATCTAACAGGGTCTGGGTGGCCTACAGAAATTAATTACACCGTAAAATGCAGGAAAAACAAAAGTCATATCGTAATTCATCACGAAAATCGTGAAATCCAAAATCCATTTCCCTAAATGAGGCAGGACCACGAATGAGCTGAAATTTATAACGAATCCCCCCCCCCCAATAATGACAGCAAATATTGGAGTAATCAGAAGTTCTTTTTTTTTAAAGGATGATTAAGTGCAGAACGTTAGGGTTTTTTCTGTGCTTGTTTTAGGATTGCAAGATTCCTTCCACCCACCCTAAGGGATGATAAAATATATTCTCTGCCAAAGAAATGCAACTTCCACACTAGCTCATCTCTCTCTCTCTCTCTTCCCCCCTCCTTCTTCTCTCCTTTTCTGTTTTTCTCTTCTCACTGCTCTTGTGTAAAAAACAAAAAATATTACATAGCTTATGCATATTCCATAGTTTCCAGCAGGAAAACTGGAACTGGCTCAAAATTTCCATGACGTCACCGCAGTTCACGCGTGGGCTGGACGAATGCCGGGTGTCAGCCGTGTAACCAATGATCATCTGCGTGTTGGAACCTATCCTTAAAACCAGGCTTGGCGTTGAAGTATGCAAAAAGATAAAAAGCCTAAATATTAGGGCAGACTTTTTGATCTGTGGGCCGCTGGATTGGCAAGCAGCACCTCCCAGACTCGTAGAGTAGCCATGACTTCCTCCCAGGTGTAAATTGAATCCCCTTCCGGCTGTTCCTTGAGATGGGTCATTAATATTTGCTCTCTCCGGCCCGTTTCTGCAATCTGCCAAGGCTGTTCATGACACACCGCTCACTCTCTGCTCTGTGCCATGGCAACCGAGCCCGGAGGTGGATTGCGGCATCTCAGGTGAGGCAAAGGTGGGAGAAGACACCTTGCCTACTCCCAGTGGAAACCCTGCTGCTTCAACATTCCTGGTCTTGAGTAGGCAGGGATTTGATTTTCTGGCTTCCTGTGCTTCAGCTCTGAAGGCTTATGTGGGTTTGAGTTTGTTTCGCTCCACTGAAGGGGAGTCACTGCGCGTCGATGACGCAGTGGTTAGAGTGCAGTACTGCAGGCTCCTTCTGCTGACTGCCGGCTGCCTGCAATTTGACAGTTCAAATCCCACCAGGCTCAAAGTTGACTCAGCCTTCCCTCCTTCCAAGGTGGGTAAAATGAGGATCTAGATTATTGGGGGCAAGAGGCTGACTCTGTAAACCGCTTAGAGAGGGCTGTAAAAGCACCATGAAGTGGTATATAAGTCTAGGTGCTATTGCTATTGTCCTTCCTTCCTTCCTTCCTTGAGGTTAGAATGCAGTATTGCAGGCTGACTCTGCCCACTGCCAGGAGTTCGATCCTGACCAACTCAAGGTTGACTCAGCCTTCCCTCCTTCCAAGGTGGGTAAAATGAGGACCCAGATTATTGGGGGCAAGAGGCTGACTCTGTAAACCACTTAAGAGAGGGCTGTAAAAGCACCATGAAGTGGTATATAAGTCTAGGTGCTATTGCTATTGTCCTTCCTTCCTTCCTTCCTTCCTTCCTTCCTTCCTTCCTTCCTTCCTTCCTTCCTTCCTTCCTTCCTTCCTTCCTTCCTTCCTTCCTTGAGGTTAGAATGCAGTATTGCAGGCTGACTCTGCCCACTGCCAGGAGTTCGATCCTGACCAACTCAAGGTTGACTCAGCCTTCCCTCCTTCCAAGGTGGGTAAAATGAAGACCCAGATTGTTGGGGGCAAGAGGCTGACTCTGTAAACCACTTAAGAGAGGGCTGTAAAAGCACCATGAAGTGGTATATAAGTCTAGGTGCTATTGCTATTGTCCTTCCTTCCTTCCTTCCTTCTTTCTTTCCTTCCTTCCTTCCTTCCTTCCTTCCTTCCTTCCTTCCTTCCTTCCTTCCTTCCTTCCTTCCTTCCTTCCTTCCTTGAGGTTAGAATGCAGTATTGCAGGCTGACTCTGCCCACTGCCAGGAGTTCGATCCTGACCAACTCAAGGTTGACTCAGTCTTCCATCCTTCCAAGGTGGGTAAAATGAGGACCCAGATTGTTGGGGGCAAGAGGCTGACTCTGTAAACCATTTAGAGAGGGCTGTAAAAGCACCATGAAGTGGTATATAAGTCTAGGTGCTATTGCTATTGTCCTTCCTTCCTTCCTTCCTTCCTTCCTTCCTTCCTTCCTTCCTTCCTTCCTTCCTTCCTTCCTTCCTTCCTTCCTTCCTTCCTTCCTTGAGGTTAGAATGCAGTATTGCAGGCTGACTCTGCCCACTGCCAGGAGTTCGATCCTGACCAACTCAAGGTTGACTCAGCCTTCCCTCCTTCCAAGGTGGGTAAAATGAGGACCCAGATTATTGGGGGCAAGAGGCTGACTCCGTAAACTGCTTAGAGAGGGTTGTAAAGTACTGTAAAGTAGTATATAAGTGCTATTGTTATTGCTATTCAGTGGAGGCCCAGACAACAGGTAGCCCTTCATGAAGGGAAGGTCTTGAGGTCGAAGGGGAGGTAAATTAGGGATCCCACCTGCTCCAGGAAGAACAAAGCATCAACTCCCTTGTTTTCAGCAATCTGCTTGTTCCTCTTTTGGAACAAATGCCCCAGGCTGCTAGATGAAACCTTGGGTAAGCTGTAAGTCGCAGAAGAAGTGGTAGACATGCAAAAGTTTGCTTTCCTTCATTTCTTTGGGACTTCTGTTGGACTGTGTCTTGGCTAGCTAGTCCAGAGAATATCTATCTATCTATCTATCTATCTATCTATCTATCTATCTATCTATCTATCTATCTATCTATCTATCTATCTATCTATCTATCTATCACATTTATTGGTTTCCCATCTTACCACAAGATAACTTCCCAGCTATTTGCACATAACATAACAGAATAAGAAAAACCAGAAAGTCTTCAAAGAAAAACCAGAAAGTCCAGTTGCCTCTTAGAAAAAAAAAGAAAGAAAAAAGCACATTTGGGACAACAGAATAAGAGAATAACAGCGTTGGAAAGGGATCGTAGAGATCTTCTAATCCAACCCCCTGCTCAAATAGGAGGGAGACCCTCTACCATTTCAGACAAATGGTTGTCCAATTGCTTCTTAAAAACCTCCAGTGTTGGAGCATTCACAACTTCTGGTGGCAAGCTGTTCCACTGATTAATTCTCAATGTTAGGATGTTTCTCCTCAATTCCAGGTTGCTTCTCTCCTTGATTAGTTTCCATCCGTTGCTTCTTGTCCTGCCTTCTGGTGCTTTGCAGAATAGATTGACACCTTCTTTTTTGTGGTGGCTTCTTATATACATAGGAGTTTCTTCTACACCAGGATGCCAAACTACAATCCGATTATTTTTTTCCCCAACCATGTTCTTTTTTTAGTATTTGGTTGGGTTTTAAGGCAAAATAAGAGCAGTAGAACATGAGGAAGTGGAAGTAGAAAACTGGATTTACCACCGATTACCCATTTTCACTAGGGTGTACTTGACTAGATGGTAATGGGCCTTTAACTTGGCATTTTCCATATCTATTGTAATTTCATCCTGCAGCCAGACCATGCAAAGCTGGGTGGGAGTGGCTAGATGAATAAGATCAAAGGAAAGTCAGGTCTTTGTCGAGTCCAAGTGGCTAATCAATCAGTAACACAATCCGATATAAATTTCTTGGGTTTTAGACAGAATTTGTGTTAAACGCAACTTGTAATTGCATCTGATGTAAGCACGCAATATATTAGGGATATTTGGATGGGATGAACTTCTGGGAATATCGTATCTCCTATTGCCAATGGAAGGAAGGGAGGCCCATTTTGACAGAAAAAGAAATTGTCCCTTCATAATACTTTCTCAGGGACGCGGTGGCTCAGTGGCTAAGACGCTGAGCTTGTTAATTGGAAGGTCATCAGTTCAGCGGTTTGAATCCCGAGTGCCGCATAACGGGGTGAGGTCCCATGACTTGTCCCAGCTTCTGCCAACCTAGCAGTTCGAAAGCACGTAAAAAAAAAATGCAAGTAGAAAAATAGGGACCACCTTTGGTGGGAAGGTAACAGCGTTCTGTGCGCCTTTGGCGTTGAGTCATGCTGGCCACATGACCACGGAGACGTCTTCGGACAGCACTGGCTGTTCGGCTTTGAAACGGAGGTGAGCACCACCCCCTAGAGTCAAGAATGACTAGCACATATGTGCGAGGGGAACCTTTACCTTTAATACTTTCTCAATGGACTTGAGAGCCACCTTTTATCCGAAGTTCATCTGCTCTTTCTTCTCCTCCTTCATAGTCCCCATTAGCTGATGTACACCCGGGGAATCCTGGGACTCAAAATCTACACATCTTCAAATGGCCCAGGTTGGGAAACAACGCATTAAACTAATTATTGATTGACTGATTGAGGGCTGGGCGTGATCCTCAAATGATAGGGAAGTAGAAACCTGGTCTGCTGGATGCCCTGGCTTGTCCATGCCTCCCTTGCCTAATTGCTGGGAGACTCAACGCGGAGGAGGTGGAACAGGTTGGCGAAAGAGGGCAGTCAAGACTTCCTCTAGCACCAGGGGAAGGAGGCAGATGTGATTCCGATCCAATTCTCTGGACGGTTTCGTTGGGTCCTGACGTTGCAGCCTCGCCCCGATGGAATTGGAAAGCGCCTGGAGCAAGAGGGAAGGGTGGGGCATGCAGGCAGGCAGGAGGGGAGGGAAATGTTCTGAGCTAGGCTTCCCGAGAGCATGAAGCAGACTCCTTGTCCCGACAAAAACCCCTTTTTATTAAGTTACTATGAATTCCTCTTATTCAATCCAAGACAGTCTTTCAAGGAAGAATTTACGGTCACAGACCTTGTCTGGCTTGGAGAGCTGCCAGGCCGATATCTTCAAAACTTGGCAAGGAGTCTTGGAGAGTCACGAACCAATTAGGTGGAACTAATTGTCTCCTGCGAACTCCCCTCCCCTTTTGCTCCTCTTTTATTCCCTCTGGGAGGGGCCGTTCACCGTCCACCTGTGGCTTTACTCCTGAGTCGACCCTTGTTCCTTAGCTGTTCCCTTCTCCTGGCAGCTCTGTGCATGCGCACAGTGGGAACAGGCTCCAGCTGTTCTCCTGCCCCACTGATGTCCGACTCCGAAGGCAGCTGACAACTATCAGACGGCCCTGGCCCTCTCTCTGCCTCCGACGCAGAGCCCTCATCCGAGCCTTCCCCAGACTCCAGGACTGGCCCATGTTCCTCCCCAACCTCTTCACTGTCTGAGTCTGCCACCAGCTCTGCTGGCGGGCCACGACAGGAAATTGGAAAGGAAGATCTGGTTGAGAGGTGTCCAGACTGGGGCCTTTAGGAAACGGAGCTGGTGGTGGGTTGCCCACACAAGGGTTTGGACCAAGTATGACGAACTAATGAGAGGAATCCGTAAAGTTCAGGAAAGCAGGGAAATCAAGGTAGAGGCAAGGAAAGCCCAAGATTTATGGCAGGAAGTTTTGTTTTCCCCTGGCATTGTGGATCCTTGGTGTATCCAGGTATCGAAGACGTCCAACTGGTGCCTGCAATCATTGCAGTTGTAGCCTCGTCTCTTTTTTTTTTTATTGCAAAAGTTTTACAATTACATTTTCACCCCTTTTTTTCACCCCCCCACCTCCCTCCCCAAACTTCCCGTCCTCCCTAACCCTCCCTAACCCTCCCCCCCCCAGACTTCCCTATTATGTACTCATAACTAATAACACTGATATATATACCTGAACCCATCCCTCCCCCTACATAATTTTCCCTCTTTGTCTCTTTATATTAAAATATTTCTAATACATTGTTTTCAAATAAAAGCTATTTGATACTTTCTAATTTGGTATTTGTTCTGAACATATTCTATCCACCTTTTCCATTCCCATTCATAAGTCTCTTGTGAACAATCTTTTAAATATGCTGAAATCTTCGCCATCTCTGCAAAACTAGCCATCTTCGAAGTCCATTCCTCGATAGTAGGCAAAGCTTCATTCTTCCAATATTTACCTATCAACAATCTTGCTGCTGTTATCATATACAATATTAATTTTGTTTCATCCCGTGTAAAACCCTTAACTATGCCCAATAAAAACAATTGTGGAGAAAATTGAATTTTTTTCTTCAAAACATTCTGCATGACCCACCATATTTTTATCCAAAAAGCCTTAACTTTCCTACAGGTCCACCAAACATGATAATACGTAGCATCCAAACATTCACATCTCCAACATTTTGGCTGAACATTAGGGTACATACATGACAACTTTTTAGGATCTAGATGCCATCTATAAAACATTTTATAAAAATTTTCCCTCAAATTCTGCGACTGTGTAAATTTAACATTCTGAACCCAAATTTTTTCCCATGTTTCCAACATCACTGGTTCTTCAAAATTTTGTGCCCACTTAATCATACAATCTTTAACTAATTCCGTTTCTGAATCCCTTTCTAGCAAAACATTGTAAAGCCTTTTAATATGCATTGGACCTTTCTCTCTTATATGTCTAACCAATTCTTCCTCATGCAACATAATACCAGTTTTTTGGTCCTCTTTCCATCTCAATTGTAATTGATTATATTGTAACCAGGTTAAATTAATCCCTTCGTCCAACAGTGTCTGCAATGTCTTCAACTGCCATCTGCCCGCATCTGTAAAAAGAACCTCTTTGTATAAAAACCCCCCGAGTGACATTATATTTGTATTCCACAAGGTATGACCAAGATCCAGCCATAGCGGTATTTTATAATCCCATTTGAGTCGGTGCTTCTTCCAAACTCTCATCAAAGAGTCTCTAAGTATATGACTTTTAAATACTTTATCAACTTTGTCATCATAAAATAGGTAAGCATGCCATCCAAATTCAAGATCAAAACTTTCTGCATTCAATATTCCAGCCTTTTTACTTCCAAACCAATCACTTGTTAAAGTTAAAGCTGCTGCATCATAGTATAACTGTAGGTTTGGAAGTTTAAGGCCTCCTCTTTCTGGAACATCTTGCATAATTTTCAATTTCACTCTCGGCTTTTTCTCGTTCCAGACAAACTTATTAAGTCCAGTTTGCCAAACTTTCAGTTGTTTATCACTTTTAAGCACCGGAATCATTTGAAACAAAAACAGAAATCTTGGCAAAATGTTCATCTTAACTGCTGCTATTCTTCCAAGTAAAGACAGTTGCAGCTTTTTCCAAGTCCCCATGTCTTTCTGAACCTCTCGCCACAACACCTCATAGTTATTTTGAAACAATTTCATGTTTGATTCTGCAACCTGAACTCCAAGATATTTTACCTTAGGTACAATTTCAAAACCTGCCCTCCTTTCAAACTCATGTTTACGATCTTGTGTCATATTTTTGACTATCATTTTAGTCTTTTTTGAGTTCACTCTGAAACCTGAAACTCTACCATAGTCTTGTATAATGTCGTTCATCAAGATTATTGATTCCATTGGTTGTGATAGGGTAACCACCAGATCATCTGCAAATGCCTTTACTCTATAATCCTCTTGCCTTATCATTATGCCTTTCAAAATTTTTGAGTCCCGTATTGTATTTAGCAAGACTTCCAATGTTAAAATAAATAAAAGTGGGGACAACGGACATCCCTGTCTTGTTCCTTTTTCAATTTTAAACTCTGTCGTCAAACTTCCATTAATAATAATCTGTGCTTTTTGCTCTTGATAAATTGCTGAAATTGCCTGTGTAAACTGGTCCCCAAAGCCCATCTTTTTTAAAGTCTTTAGTAGAAAATTCCAATCCACTCTATCAAAGGCCTTCTCCGCATCCAAAAAGACCAGCACTGCAGAAATCTGTTTATTCTTATCAAGATATTCCAATAAGTCTATTACTTGCCTTACATTGTCCTTCATGTATCTACCCTCAATAAATCCCGCTTGGTCCTCATGAATCACCTTTTGGATTACTGGCATCAACCTGTTGGCTAATACCTTCGCGTAAATTTTATAGTCTGTGTTCAAAAGAGATATTGGTCTGTAGTTCTCTGGTTTTTTAGGACCAACTTGTTCTTTTGGTATCAAAGATATATAAGCAGTTGTCCAGGATGGGGGTATTTTACCCCCTTGTTGAATATTACAAAATAAATCTCTAAGTTGTCCCACCATTTCAGCTTGTAAAGTTTTGTAATACACTGCAGTCAAACCATCCGTGCCAGGAGCTTTGGCTGTTTTTAGCTGTTTAATTGCTGCTGTTATCTCCTCCTCTGTTATAGGATAATTCATTCTTTCCTTTTGTTGATCAGTAATTTTTGTAACTCTCTTATCCTTTAAATATTTTTCTATAAGTCCATTCTGCACCTCATCTTTGGCATATAGTTTAGTATAATAATCCACAAAAGCTTCTTTAATTAGTTTTTGTTGAAAGATTTCTTTCCCTCCAATATCAATACTATCAATAGTCCGTATACTTTGTTTTTTCCTCAATGTGTAAGCCAACCATCTGCCCGGTTTATTAGCATTGCAAAATGTATTATGCTTCGCGTATTGTAAACTTGTTGCAACTTGTTCCGCCATAAGCATTTGGAATTGGTCTTTCAAAAGTTTTATAGCACTTCGTATTCTTTCATCTGTTGGGTTTTTAATAAGTAACTGTTCTTTATTCTTTATTTCCATTTCCAACTCAGATCTTTTCTTTTGTCGGAACAGTCTATGTTTAGAATTCATGTAGATAAGTACCCCTCTCATATAAGCTTTACTTGCATCCCAAACAATTTCAACTGGGGTACCTTTATTCAAATTTATTTCAAAAAATTCTTTCAAATGCTTTTTAAGTTCTATTATATTTTTTTCATATCTAAACAGGTTCTCATTTAATCTCCAAGAACGTCTCTCAACCTTATCCATCTCGATTTCTATCCATACAGGACTATGATCAGTCAAAATTCTTGGAAAAATCTTTGTTCTTTTTGTCTTAACAAGTAGATCATTTGACAACAAGATAAAATCAATCCTAGAAAAAGATCTATGTCTATCAGAAAAAAAAGTGTAATCCAATTCATTTGGGTTATGTATTCTCCAAACATCTTTTAGTTCCATATCTTCTTTCATATCAAAAAAGGTCTGTGGTAATCTAATTCTAGACTTTGCCAAGCTCTTTTTATCTAATTTAGAATCAATTACTCCATTCCAATCTCCCATAATTAAAATAGATCTGTAGTCCCATTGCAATATTTTAGTATGTAACATCTTGTAAAAATAATCCTGTTGTTGGTTGGGAGCATAAATTCCAATCAAAAGAATTTGACCATTTGCTGTAAACAATTCAATTGCTACAAATCTACCATCTTGATCTACTTCTATAACTTTTGCTGTTAATTTTTTATTTACATAAATAACCACACCATTCTTTTTCTGCGAAGTTGAAGATATATAATGTGCTCCTAGTTTTGAGTTTATCAAATATTTTTGATCTTGAGTTGTAATATGCGTTTCTTGTAAACATATTATATCATTATTAAATTGTTTCAAATATGTAAATAATTTTTTCCTTTTCTGTGCTGAATTCAACCCATTGACATTCCAAGATAAACACTTAAAGGTCATTAGCCTCTTTCTGGAGCGCGGAGCAATATGCTTGAAGTTCATCCGCGAGCTTCGATCTCGCTCCTCCCATAGCGCCAATCTCTTGTGCAGTGCTCTTAACTGCCTTCTTGTCTTGTCTTTCCTGTTGTTGTTGTTGCTTCTGTTTAAGTAGCTTGGATTGAGCTCTAGTTATACGTTGATCTTTAACTTCAGTCAACTGAATCAAATCCAAAATTGGAGAAGAATCCAGCGATGGCTCACTCAGAATACCTCCTTCTGCACCTTGCACGTTTTCTAATTCCTGCTTAGACTGTTCTTTCAATTGCCTCTCTTCACTCTCCTTAATCTCCAGAACTGTAGATGTACGTGGAGATGGTGTTCTTTCCATAAGAATAGTACTGTAAAAGTGTTGCGCCTTCTCCACGGTATTCAACCGATATCCTTCTCCCTTATATCTGAAAATTACCCCAGCTGGTGCATCCCACCGGAAGGGTATCTGTAAATTTTTCAATTCCTTAACAAGAAAACCAAATTCTTTTCTAGCTTTCAGCATTTTAGGAGGTAACTCTTTAAAAATTACAAGCCGTGAGCCCCCCACTTGTATAGAAGTGTGAAAAGATTTTTGCAGGATATCATTTCTAATTTCTCTCTCAGTAAAGTATATGACCACATCTCTGGGTAATTGTCTTTGCCTGGCCACCCAAGAGTTCACTCTGTAAATTTTATCTATTTTATGAAATACCAAATCAGGATTAACTTGTAAAATCTTAGCCAGGGCTTCAGAGCAAACTTGTCTCAAGTCCTGTCTTTCCTCCTCTCGAATTCCCCGAAGCCGTATGGCAAATTCCATCGCCCGGAATTGTATCATAACAATCTCATCTTCAATTCTCTGCATTTTATTGTCAACTTCATCAATTTTATAATCATTGTCTTTCATCCTAACATTAACTTCTGATTTAAATTCTTCAACTTTAAAATCAACTTTCCCAATAAAATCTGCCAGGCCAGACGCCACTTCTGATATTTTTTTGGTCACCATAATTTGATTCTGTTTCACCATGTCTTTAACTTCATTAATTTCCTGCAAAAATTCCTGATGTGATTTTTGAAGTTCCTGTTGTGATTCTTGAAATTTATCATCCAAAGTTTTAGAAATAAATTCTTTTAAATCTGCCACATCAAATTCTTTTTTCTGAGTTTGTAACTGTTGAGCAGGGGGAAGTTGCGTTTGCTGTTTGTGTGTGGGGGATCCCCCCCCTAATGCCTTCCCTTCCTGCTTCTTTGAAGCCATCCTGGCTCGTGATCTAGTTTTTCTAAAGAGGGAGGTTCCTTTTCCTTTCCCTCCTGCACAAAGACTTCTAAAAAAGTCCCCCAGATTTGATCAAACAAGGGTTAAAATAAAGCAAAGTCCAATATTGAAAAGGGAAAAAATTTCCCAGTTATTTCTCTTATAACAAGCGAGGCAGCTTAGTAGCAACTTGGAAACTTTGTAGCAAAACAAAGTAACTTCACCAATCCACACTCGCTGGCTCGTTAACTCTGAAGCTAGGCGCCATGTTTTTTCAAAGCACTTTCACTCATTTGCATTTTCTCAGATTGAAAAGTCAACAAAGTGCTAATACTTGCGTTTCCAAATTTCAGGATTCAGGTAGTTTCGCTGTTTATTAAAGCTAGTTCTTTCGCTTTAAGTTTCCTGCAGCCGGCTTGTTCTGCAGAAGCAGAATCGTCCCACGCCGCCCGGTGTCTCAGCAGGTTGGAAGGGAGCCGCGCCTGTTTCCTCCCCAGAAACGATTCCCTGGGGGGTTACAGGGGCTCGACCTGTGCCCTGCTATCTCTCCTCCAACAATCCTCAGGATTTTGAAGTTTTCGAGCCGCTTCTCGATCGCGAAGCGGCTCTACAGGCGGCGGGGCTGGCGGAGCTTCAAAGAGCGCCGCCGTCGCCGAAGACAAGGAAACCGGAAGTCGTAGCCTCGTCTCTTTATCCATGCTTCACATGTGCATCACGCGTAAAAGAAGACGGTTTTTCATTGGGCAGTCTCAGCTGTGATCTTTTCGAACACTCCCCTCCCCCCCGAACACCCCCCAAACCCTCACTTTCATTAGGCCTCCTTGTGGTCTGGCCATTACTGATCCTTCTACCAAACTCCCCTGGCTTTAACCTGCCTCGCTCTGTCTGGATGAAACCGAACAGAATTAGATGTGAGACTGGAAGAAGTGCCTTTCCCCTTTATCAGTGGGGATGGAAAGGTCCTCCTGGTTGCAATTGTGGTGCTGAAATACAAACTATTAAACATCTTCTTCTTGTGCCTTAGCCGTCATCGGACGCTGGCAATCCTTTTTTTTTTTTTTTAATTTGATTTATATGCCGCCCTTCTCCGGAAACTCAGGGCGGCTTACAGTGCTTTAAGCAATAGCCTTCATCCTTTTGTATATTTATACAAAGTCAGCTTATTGCCCCCACAAACTGGGTCCTCAATTTACCTACCTTAGAAAGGATGGAAGGCTGAGTCAACCTTGAGCCTTGGGGAGATTCGAACCTGCAGTAATTGCAGGCAGCTGTTCTTAATAACAGCGTGCTTTAGACCACTGTACTACCAAGGCTCTTTTTATCAACAGCTGCACAAAAAAGTGCTGCTGAGCTTTGTCCCTTAGATTTTGAAGCCATGATATTCTTCTTCTGCCTGGACCTCATTTCCCTTCAATCTTTCCCCGGAGGGTTAAGTGAAGCATGCCGCATTTTCCCGGGTGTTGCATCCCATATCTGAAATATTCTAACTTTCGCTTTTTAATGGCTTTAATGATTTCCCTTGGCTTTCCCCAGGCGGCTAATCACCTCCTCGTTTCTGATTTTGTCAACCCAGCTTATACGTAACAGCCGCCTGTAAATCCATTTTCAAACGCTTCTAGTCTCTTCAAGTGACTTTCTGTCAGAGACCAACTCTCCACTCCGTGGAGCAGGATAGAAAGGATGTAACATCTGACAAGCCTGATTTTCAATCTTAGGCTTATGTCACGACTGCGGAAGACTGTTAAACATATTGTGCAAAATTGCCCAGACCTGCGTTCTCTTGATTCCCTAGGAAATCTGCATGAAGCAACGCCTCAGGCAATCATCTGGGTAGTTGAATTGGGCATCCACTTATCAGACCACTGCCATATCCCCCTAGAAGTGTCGTATATAATTGTGTGGATTGTGTTCATATGTTTCCTTCTGAGGTGTACTCACCACACACTAGAGTAGAATAAAATATAATAGAATTCAGAACAGAACAGAACAGAATAGAATTCTTTATTGGCCAAGTGTGATTGGACACACAAGGAATTTGTCCTTGGTGCTTAGGCTCTCAGTGTACATAAAAGAAAAGATATGTTCCTCAAGAATCATAAGGTACAACACTTAATGATAGGCATAGGGTACAAATAAGCAATCAGGAAACAATATCAATATATCGGTAAATCGTAATGATACCAACAATAAGGTTACAGTCATACAGTCGTAAGTGGGAGGAGATGGGTGGTGGGAACAATGAGAAGATTAATAGTAGTGTAGACTTAGTAAATAGTTTGACATTGTTGAGGGAATTATTTGTTTAGCAGAGTGATGGCGTTCGGGAAAAAACTGTCCTTGTGTCTAGTTGTTCTGATGTGCAGAATTTATAGCGTCGTTTTGAGGGTAGGAGTTGAAACAATTTATGTCCAGGATGCGAGGGGTCTGGAAATATTTTCCCAGCCTTCTTTTTGACTCGTGCAGTATACAGGTCCTCCATGGAAGGCAGGTTGGTAGCCATTGTTTTTTCTGCAGTTCTAATGATCCTCTGAAGTCTGTGTCCGTCTTGTTGGGTTGCAGAACCAAACCAGACAGTTATAGAGGTGCAGATGACAGACTCAATAATTCCTCTGAGGAACTGGATCAGCAGCTCCTTGGGCAGTTTGAGCTTCCTGAGTTGGCACACTAAACAATAAGTCAAGAAAGGCAATGAAGAATGAAAAAATACATTGGCTCAGGATGCACAGAGAAGGCCCATATCAAGTTCAGATGTTAGTTTCCTCTGAACCTTTACAGGGTCCTTCTTTACTTTCCAAGTCAAGGACTCGATGCCAGCCTTGTGCCAGCTGATGCCATGCTGAATCTCAGTATAGAGTGGGTGGGGGGAAAGAGGAGGAGGAGGAGGAGGAAGGATCCCATGCGCCAAATGGAGTCTTTAAAGGAGAGATAATGGCAACATTATTCCAAAGGAGAAATAAATTCACCCATTATCCCTTTGCGATGATGGCTGTGCTTCTAATTGATGAGCATATTTAGAACCTGCTTTGCAGATCCTGTCAGAGAGGTGCCCAACCCACTGACAATAATCGTCTTAATTAACGATTAGAAAAAAGAGCAATGGAAGAATTCCCCCCAGAAGGAGAAGCAATCGTGTTCCCCTCATCAATTCTCTTTTATTTCCAACACTATTTTTGGGGCCGAACAATTCAGGTTAAAAACACTCCCATCTGCATCTGAATTAGAATTCTTTTGTTAAAATTTTTCCTGTTCTACTCCATCCGATCTGGAGGACGTGAATCCGAAGATTCATCTGCTTCATTAAATTAGAACTGGGTAATTTTGAAAGGTGGGGGGAAAAAAAAGAAAAGATAGATGCACCAGGAAATCCCAAGGGTGTATGCATTTGTCAAATTCCCTAATGTACGTAATTGTAGGACTTTTATTCCACATCCTAGTCGTATTATTGATTTATTGTTGCTAAGTTTTATCTGTTGTCCTCCCCTAGCAATAGCTCTTCGGTGAGTTATAGCAGTGCTTGCCATTAGCCAAGATGAACCTGAGTATGGAGTTTTTAAACTTCTTCCAACGACAGAACACACGGTTTTTTTTAATGATTTCTTTTTTAAGTTTGAAACTTCATGGGCTGTGCCATAAACAAGATGGTTGTACCAACAGAAGAGAGTATTTGTAATTCAAGGGTTGAACCATTGGGTCCTTGGTGCTCTCTGAGCTTGAATGTTTCCTTCCCCACATTTCATTACCAAACTACTAACACCATCAGCATTGATGACATTACCTAGCTGGGTAACGAAATGTCTACAGGAAAACAACCAAGCTCAGAAAGCATCAAAGACCTCACAAGATGGAAATGCTGAGAAGATACTCCCAGTTACCTACAACAGAGCAGTATGACTCATATTCCACACGTGTTTTCTAAAATGGGTCAGGATAAGAAAGCACAATGCTTCAACCCAAGAGGTTGTCCTCCATGTAGGGTCTCTATCTATGGACTAACTTCCATTCCATTGTCAAAGTTCATTCCAGAACTTCAAAGTCAACCAGAGAAGGACAACAGAAGACCAGAAGATCAACTGGTGGAGATACAGATTCATGAGCTGGAAGAAGAGGGTATGACGAAGGGGTGGTGGAGGGAATAGATGTTGTGTCAGTGTGTTTCTGTTGGTTTGTGAAGCGATTTGTGAGGGCACCTAATTACCACAGGAAAATCTGCTCGAAATTTTCTGAAGCATCTGGGCCAACTTCATTTCCTTCTGCTGTTTTCTTTGCCATCTGCTGGACATTCAGTTGACTGCAATGCGATTTTAATCTTTTAGGGCAGAGTTTTTCCAAACTTGGCAATTTTAAGATGTGTGGCTCTCAATCAACCAGGGGTGAAATCCAGCAGGTTCTGACAGGTTCTGGAGAACTGGTAGCGGAAATTTTGAGTAGTTCAGAGAACCGGCAAATACCACCTTTGGCTGGCCCCAAAGTGGGGTGGAAATGGAGATTTTGCAGTATCCTTCCCCTGGAGTGGGGAGGGAATGGGAATTTTGCAGTATCCTTCCCCTGCCACGCCCACCAAGCCACGCCCACAAAACCGGTAGTAAATTTTTTTGGATTTCACCACTGCAATCAACGTCCAGAATTCTGGGACTTGAAATCTTAAAGTTGTCAGGTTTGAAAAACGCTGGTCGAAGGGGAGGGAGAATGCAGACATCGGTTTGGGGAAGCACAATGCCAATCACAACACAAATCCCTTGCGTTAAATTTTGCAGCGCGACTCTTTTTCAAATCTGAAATTTTTTACTCCCATCAGTGAAAAAGCAAAAGGTATCCCAGCAGAATGCCGAAAGAGATATTGGTAGAGCACAGTTTCAAAAATGTTGTGCGTTTGAAGGTGTATTTGGGTTCCCTCTGCCTCCCCCACCCCCAGCTTACTTTATTTCTGATTGATTCTAGGAACAAAGCTTGAAGACTTTCAACAAGTTAATGAATCAATCCCAGAAGGGATCCTTGTTGCTAAAATATGGAGCTTCTTACACGATACTATCAGAAATACTGACGTGAGCTATAATTTGGTTGACAAGTCTGTTGTGTCAACAATGACACTTGATAGTGGAATGTTTACACTCACAACGACATGGAGTTTGGAAGAGAAATTGTTCAAGAATCTGAAGAAGATACTCCTCCTTCAAGTCAACCTTGACTCCTACTGAGCTGGATGGCCAACCATCTCCTTAACTAAGAAGATGGAAGCTGTTTGTCTTTGTTTTCTTCTGGATGCGATCTTGACTTCCCAGCCTAGTCTCCTTTATTTATTACGGATTTATGTCTTGAATTGATTAAAATTCCAAAACCACTTGATAGTTGAAGCTGTCTGGGCTGTTCACAATACTAAAAAAGTGCAGGAAATAAAAATCTACCAATAACATGCAAAATAATAAACCCATACCATACACACGCTAGACAACTGCAAGGCTTCAAAAAAAGGAAAACAATGTGAGTGAAAACGCCATTGAAATAACTAGAAATTAGTTGAACGGTTAGTTCTGGGGGAGTCTCTGTAACAGCTACATTTGTGGAATTTTCTGATAGTTTCCCACCTAAGTAGAAACCAGGCCCAGCTGTGTTCGGCTTTTGAGGAGACACAAGAGATACCCAGTCCTAAATCCACAGCTTTCAACATAAGGCGGCTATTTAGAATAAAAAGGAACAAATCCATTCAATTTTCTTGGAACAATATGGAAGTCTTTCGTCCTTGACTTATTTCTTCTTCTTGTGCCATATCCATCATCGGACGTTGTTGGCGATCCTATTTTTATCAACAGACGCATGAAAAAGTGCGGCTGAGTTTTGTCCAAACCAGTCCCTTAGATTTTGAAGCCATTATGTTCTTCTTCTTCTTCTGCCTGGATCTCGTTTGCCTTCCATCTTTCCCTGGAGGATTAAGTGAAGTGTGCCGTATTTTTCCGGGTGTCGCATCACATGTCCAAAATATTCTAACTGTCGCTTTTTTGACCTACAGTATTTAACTTTTTTTTTTTAAACTTCCCAGTCCAACTCATTGCTCTGGGATCCCCTCCTGCTCTAACTCGATCAGTTTCTGCTTAGCTTTCTCGGAAGCAACCAGTTGGCTCCTTGAAAAAGATCAAGGAAGGGATGAGCTCGGAAGTGTTGCCAAGAAAAGGCATGGTGGTACTCAAGTGATCACCAGGAGATCAGTTGCTTTGTTTGAACTCCATGCTTTTTTTTTTTTAAGGAGGCCAACTCATGGGGAATCACCTCTAGTGTCAGAGGTCGACATCGAAACCTGACATCTAGAACATTAGTTTTTCCTTTTGACCAGTTCAGCCTTGTTGTCAATGAAGATCTGCAGCCATGGCAACAGCAGTTCGATGAAGGAAAACCTGAGGATCAAACTGAAGGGTGGGGTAGAAATGGGAGGAAGGATGTATAATTGGAGGGCTGATCCTTGAGATCTTGATTTGCAAACCTGATGATGAATCATCCATAGTTCCCAATCGGAGTAGGTTGATGACCTGTCTATTGTCACAGCTTGCTTGGTAATGGTCCCTTAACAAGCACCAACGGAGGCAGGAACCTGCCTGGTTCTCTGATGCCCTAGAATGGGTTGAGGATGCCAAGTAGGCTGGGCTGCAGGGATGCTGGTCCATTGCCATGGCAACCCACTCTTGTGATGCAGCTGTTAAAACATCACTGAGCCTGCTGAGGAAGAGAGAGAGACAGGGAGACAGAGACACACAGAAAGAAACACACAGAGAGAAAGAGAGACAGAGAAACAGAGAGAGAGAGAGAAACAGAGACACAGAGAGAGACACACAGAGAGAAAGAGAGAGAGAAAGAAAGAGACAGTGAAACCCAGAGAGAGAGAGAGAGAGAGAGAGAGAGAGGGAGAGGGAGAGGGAGAGGGAAAGAGAGAGAGAGACCCACAAAGAAAACCCAGAACAGAAAACCACAGCTCTGGAAATGCTAGTACAACTGACTTCATTCTTTCCACTCAAAACTGTTTATTGCAGGTAGGAGTGTCTGTTTCACCAAGGCAAGCCCTAAGAACATTTCTGCCTCGCGGCCCAGAAGAAGTTGATAATAAGCGAGAGAATGACGAGTAGCTTTATCACAAGGCCCTACTTTTCCCCAGGATGGGAGTTATGCAAATAGTTGAACTTCGGGACTGAAATGTATTTTTCCTTGAAGGCATCTCAGGTTTGCATGTCTGCTGAACTGCCACTGGTGGAAATCAAATTGGGGGAAAAAAAAAAAGAAGAAGAAGAAAAGAAACATTCACAGCTGGGATCAGAGTCAGCGTAGAATTCCCCTCCATGACTCAAGCAAGCTCTGGAGTCGCTCGGCTGCCAGTCAGCACCCATCTCACGTGGGCCGTCTCAGTTTTTATGGTCCTGTCTTTGGGTGCAGCTAAGTGGTTGGCACAGACCGTTCCTAGTCTTGTCTTACTGATCCCTCGTTCTGCCGGAATCAGTAAATCTCTTTTTTTGGTGTGCGGTGGGTGGGTTAGATACTCTTTAATTCTGTAAAAGCAATGGATTGGGTGAAAGATGGGAAGATACAAGGATGCACACACACCGTTGGTTAACATAGTTCTGAAGAAACTTCTTGGATGAGATGAGAAACATTTTCAAAGGGAAAAAAAAAACCCGCAAGAAAGTCCAGTTGTGGATTTTTTTGGGAAAAGCACTTTTGGGAGAACCATGACCTGGATGGTTGAGATTCTGCATAGATATTGGTTAACATGGGAATAAAGGGAAGAGATGGACTTTTTGATGACTGCAAGAATTATTTCTATCCTAACTTGGCCCTAAATAGTTCCTGGTGGGGAGCTTCTCCAAGACTTTAGAATAGAATAACAAGAGTTGGAAGGGACCTTGGAGGTCTTCTAGTCCAACCCCCTGCTTAGGCAGGAAACCCTATGCCATTTCAGACAAATAGTTATCAAATCTCTTCTTAAAAACCTCCAATGTTGGAGCATTCACAACTTCTGGAGGAAAGCTGTTCCATTGATTAATTGTCCTAACTGTCAGGAAATTTCTCCTTAGTTCTAGGTTGCTTCTCTCCTTGCTTAGTTTCCACCCATGGCTTCTTGTCCTGCCTTCTGGTGCTTTGGAAAATAGGTTGACCCTTCTTTGGGGCAGCCGCTGAGATACTGGAAGACTGCTATCATGTCACCTCTAGTCTAGTCCTTCTTTTCATCAAACATACCCAGTTCCTGCAACCGTTCTTCATATGTTTTAGCCTCCAGTCCCCTAATCATCTTCGTTGCTTTTCTTTGCACTCTTTCTAGAGTCTCCACGTCTTTTTTACATTGTGGTGACCAAAACTGAATGCAAGATTCCAAGTGTGGCCTTAGCAAGGCCTTATAAAGTGGTATTAACACTTTACATGATCTTGATTCTTTGACTTTGAGATCCCTCAGAACAGAACAGCCCTTGGCCACCGGTATCCTCAAATCCCTCCTCCTATTCTCTCTTGCTGATGGAATACTATCCAGGAAGAGGTGTTTTCCCCTCTTTGATTGGCTGTTCCATCACTCAAGGATCACCCAGGAAGAATGTGGTTTTAGCTAATTCTTATCCTGCTTGCTGACCTCTCCCAGACGAAGATGGAACTGCTGAGTAAATGAACACAACTGCACTTCCAATGCATGTCACGACACCTGTGTGCAATTAATCAAGTGTGTGCGTGTGAAGACCCAGGATTAATTACACATCAAATTTGTATTAAAATAACGAGAGGGAGGTTATTCATAGCGTTTAGCAAGCTGTCGGCTATTATTCATTCTTTGGGATGACACTGCTTTGGAAAGAAGGAAAGGGAAGGGAAGGAAAGGAAGATGAAGGCTTAGGGAGGAAGGCTGAGGGAGGGAGGGAGGGAGGAAGGATGGAAAAGGAAGGGCAGGGAGGGGAAGAAGAGGAGGAAAGAAAGGGAGGGAAAAGGAAGAAAGGAAAGGAAGATGAAGGCTTAGGGAGGGAGGGAGGAAGAAGGCGGAAGGAAGGAAAGAGGAAAAGGAAATAGGAAAAAGGAAAGATGGAAAAAAGGAAGGGAGGAAGGGAATGACTGAATTTATTGGGTGCAGTTTCAATATTTCCATCTCTCTTATCTCCTCAGGTTTTATAGGTGAGCCACTGCAATTGTTTTAAGGCTAGTAATAGCCTAAGTAACAGGAATTAGAGGAGGGCCGGCTTTTAATTTGGAAATCAAATGGGCAATTGGATGGATTTCAGGAACCGAATCGGTTTACCAAACCCAGTGGGGTTTTAATGAATCCGATGATTGAGTTTGGATTGATCCAGGCATCCGAGCCAAACAAGGCCAGTTCCTGTATCAAGTTATCTGTCCAAATTAGATCAACGGAATCCGATCTTGCCGCATTTCACAACTCCAGTTTGAACATTCGGTGAGCGCAAAAGATGTTCTTGGGGGGCAGAATTCTAGAGCTGGAGAAGACCCCCGACATAAAAAACGATTACACTTTGTTTTTATGACAGGGGAAATGCAACTCCTGCTCCCCCTCCACGCTTCCAAAAAAAACGTTTCTACATTTCGCCGCACTGTGTCATTGTCAGTTTTGATCAATAGCCTTGTGAGAAGGTAATGAAACCGTTTTCCCAGACCAGCATCCGTCGTAAGTTACGAACGCAAGTCTTTCAAAGTTTAGCCCTTCGAATTCTCTTGGAGCCCCTTGTCCTCCCATCGTGGCTGGCTGGACCCCATCACTTTCTCCTTTGGGGTTTGTTTTCCATCGTAGGGTTTATTCCTCCTTCTGCCCTGGACTTGCCTGTACCTGACAAGGTTGGAATCTGGCGAGGTTAAAAGTCTTTTCTGGATCTTGTCCCCCAATTCCTAGATCTTGTCCCCCCAACTTCCCCGTGGGGGTGTCCCATTCTGGAGATCGCTAGTAGATTAGATAAAACCCCACCTCCATCCATGCACGCTTCGATCCTTTCGTCTGCTTTGTTGTTAATGGTCTCGTTTTAATGCTTAACGTTTTAATATTTCTTAACTTTTTAATTGTATATATTATTTATGACCCCATAAGCTGCCCGCTAGTGCTCGCTAGTGAGATGAACAGCGTATGCATTTAATAAATAAATAAATATAAACCCCTTTGGGCAGAGCTTTCTACCATGAGGTTTTTTTCTTTCTTTCTTTCTTCTGGATGCTTTCTTATTCATTGTCTTCTTCTCTTTGGAACAGAAGAAAAACTTAATGCTATTATCAAGAGTCGACTTCCTCTTGTCTTTCCACATTAACTGGACGGGATCAGCAAAGGAAAAGATGGCAGCTAGGATCGCAACCTAAGCCCTTGCCTCCCACTACAGCTTTTTAGGTGCATGGCATAAAACAGGATGCATTTCACCTAATTTTACCAAAACGTTTCACTTGCTTGAATATTTTACTCCCAATAGCAATGAAGCTACAGGGACCACTCCTTTGCACACACAGACACATCTTCTGGCTGTGAGCCTAATTCAGAATAACACAGTAACAGAGTTGGAAGGGACTTTAGAGGCCTTCTAGTCCAACCCTCTGCTCAAGCGGGAGACCTTCTACCATTTCAGACTACAGACTAAAAAAATTGCAGACTACAGGAACCAGAAGCATTACTCGGGTGACCCTGAGGACACAGATAAACCCCCAAGTGCTTCAATGACCCTCTAAGGTAGAATAGAATAGAATAGAATAGAATAGAATAGAATAGAATAGAATAGAATAGAATAGAATAGAACAGAATTCTTTATTGGCCAAGTGTGATTGGACACACAAGGAATTTGTCTTGGTGCATACACTCTTAGTGTACATAAAAGAAAGGATATGTTCATCAAGAATCATAAGGTACAACACTCAATGATAGTCATAGGGTACAAATAAGCAATCGGGAAACAATATCAATATAAATTGTAAGGATACAAGCAACAAAATTACAGTCATACACTCGTAAGTGGGAGGAGATGGGTGGTGGGAACGATGAGAAGATTAATAGTAGTGCAGACTTAGTAACTAGTTTGATGGTGTTGAGGGAATTATTTGTTTAGTAGAGTGATGGCGTTCGGGAAAAAGCTGTCCTTATGTCTAGTTGTTCTGGTGTGCAGAGCGTCGTTTTGAGGGAAGGAGTTGAAACAATTTTATGTCCTGGATGCGAGGGGTCTGTAAATATTTTCCCAGCCCTCTTTTTGATTTGTGCAGTATACATATGGAAGGATGCAACTGACTAGTTGTCTGCAAGGAATATCAATCCTTCCATTCCCCACCATCCGGTCAGAGCTGAAGACTCATCTTGGATGAAAAGCGAAACGCCTTCAAAGAAAAAACAAGAAAGTCCAGTTGCCTCTTGAAAGAAAGCATCTTGGGGACAACTGTGACCTGGATGATGGAGAATCTCTACAGACTTTTACCATTTCAGTCCAATGGTTGTCCAATCTCTTCTTTAAAAACTTCCAGTGTTGGAGCATTCACAACTTCAGGAGGCAAGTCGTTCCACTGATTAATGGTTCTCACTGTCAGAAAATTCCTCCTTAGTTCTAGGTTGCTTCTCTCCTTGGTTAGTTTCCATCCGTTCCTACAAGAATACATCTGCAGAGGAGTAAAAGAATAATTCTGGCTGAATAATCTTTGCGATTTGCTTCTGTAGTTGTCTATTTATTTGATTCCTTTGCAGTTGTAATCTCCAGAGTCTTCTGCAATCGTTGCTTCAAAGAAAATGGGATCGTGTTTTCTTTTACAAAGACGAACGATTTCTCGTTCCCGTCTTCCTTCCTCGGTTCTCTCTCTGTATCGTGGCTTTTCTCCCTTCCACCCCGAACCCCGCCAGCTTCTTTGGGGTTTGCATCCTCCGTGCAATCCCCCACTGCCCTCCCCCCACACTCCTCCCCCAGGATTTATAGGAAGTTTGACGATAAATTGCACCGAAGTTGTGGAATTTATATTGCTCAAAGCAACCCATGAAATAAATCACTCTATAATTTATATCAATGAACTCTGATCGTGGAGTCGGGGAGATATCGCTGGAAAATCAATCTGCAAGGTTCGTAAAAGCAGAGGCAGACCCGAGTCTTGTAGTATTTCAGCAGGAGGAGGAGAAAAATAAAATATGAGGGCAATTTACATGAGGAAGGAAGACCACTGCCTGAAGCTGATGCCCCAAGGAATAACTGTACTTTCTTTGGACGGAAGTCATGCGAGAGATATCGTGGGCATTACCTTCCTGCTCACTCTGGGAAGACAAGGGTGGTTTTGTTTCCTTCTGGACATGGAGGACCCCCTAAGAAAGGAGCCTTGGCTTTATCTTGTTACCATCTCCCCATCCATCCTGCGCCTGCTGAGTAGGAAGGAGGGCCTCTCCATGGCCAAGTTATAATTCCAGGTGGCTGCAGTAAGGAATTGGTTTAGAACAGGGCTCTCCAGACTTGGCAACTTTAAGACTTTTGGACTTCAACTACCAGAATCCCTCAGCCAACCTTTCAGTCCAAAAGTTGTTTAGTTGTTTTGGACAACTAAAAGATCTCTGAAGTCTCTTCCAACCCTATGATTCTATCACAAAGGCAATTCTTCAGAAGGTTTCCCTTGAAGAATAGAATAGAATAACAGAGTTGGGAGGGACTTTTGAGGTCTTCTAGTCCAACCCCTTGCTTAGGCAGGAAATCCTACACCACTTCAGACAAATGGTTGTCCAACATCTTCTTAAAAACTTCCAGTGTTGGAGCATTTACAACTTCTGGAGGCAAGTTGTTCCACCGATTAATTGTTCTGTCAGGAAATTTCTCCTTAGTTCTAAGCTGTTTATCTCCTTGATGAGTTTCCACCCATTGCTTCTTGTTCTACCCTCAGGTGCTTTGGAGAATAGCTTGACTCTCTCTTCTTTGGGGCAGCCCCTGAGATATTGGAAGACTGCTATCATGTCACCTCTAGTCTAGTCCTTCTTTTCATCAAACATACCCAGTTCCTGCAACCATTCTTCATATGTTTTAGCCTCCAGTCCCCTAATCATCTTTGTTGCTCTTCTCTGCACTCTTTCTAGAGTCTCCACATCTTTTTTACATCGTGGCGACCAAAACTGGATGCAGTATTCCAAGTGTGGCCTTACCAAGGCCTTATAAAGTGGTATCAACACTTCACGTGATTTTGATTCTATCCCTCTGTTTATGCAGCCTAGAACTGTGTTGGCTTTTTTGGCAGCTGCTGCACACGGCTGGCTCATATCTAAACGATTATCCACTAGGACTCCAAGATCCCTCTCACAGTTACTGCTATGGAGCAAGGTACTACATTTTGCTTCTCATCCAAGAAGCTTCTCCTTGTCTTCAAGGAAAAACGAAGTCCAGTTGCCTTTTGAAAAAAATCAATTTTGGGAGGAAACCATGACCTGGTTGACTGAGAATCTCCCCAGACCTGTGATTCTATGTTCTACTCTCTCTCTCTCTTCTCTCTCTGGCTCACCCAGTTTACTCCTCCCTGGGAAACAGAGCTGGAGGAAGAAGACATCACAAGCATCAAAGCAAGAAGCCTCTCCCCCTTCCCAAGTCCTACAAGACTACAAAGAATTGTGGTGTTGCCACTGATAGCAGCTAAGTTTGCCCAAAGAAAAGGACCCAGACCTGGGCTGATGGCAGAGAGATCAGAATCATCATCATCTCTCCTGCAAATAACGTAGTTTGAGCCTTTCTCTCGCCTGGTTTCTTCCTGCCAGCTTGATTGCCGGAGAGGCGGATGACGTAAACCCTTCTCAGAGTAGAATTTGCTTGTTCTTCGAATCTGGTCAAAAGAGCCTTGTAAGGGGATATTCAGGCTATTGTTCACCATCCTGTAGTGAGTTCATGTTCTCTACCTCCGATTTCTGAACAGTGGGTGAAGGTGGGTTGTTTCTTTTGGGAAAGGGAGGGGGGAAGATTGTGTTTAAACCTTTGTTGGAAGAAATGTCCATCTGGGTTCAGTTCCAAGTGGGGAAAAAGACGCTGGAAACATGGAGACTGCTTGGAAAGATGGTTTAATGGTGGACAGGAGTCACATGGTTTGAGTTCCTGAGCCGAAAAAGGGGCGAGATGCTGAGTGTGCCTTAGTTTTATGCCCTCTCTGAGCTTTGAACTTCCTGGGGCACAGGAAGAGTATCCTGATTGGTTGTCAGACTCCCAGAGGGTGGGGGATTTAGCCAGCCTTGCTGGCTGATGTAATTTTCCCAGGTGCCATGTGGGGAGTTTCTGTTGCTTATGGGTCCTATTGTGTTGCAGATGATGGTCCATTGACAAAGGTGGGGGGAAATGAGTGAGCTTGGCTGAGGCCTTAATGGCCCATTGACAAAGGTTGGGGGGAGGCAGGAAGCTGCTTGGTCTTTAAAACATGTTTCTCCATTTCTCATCCAGGGAAATATAATATTCTGCCTTTTTAATATTTCCCAAAATATTTCATTCTTCTAGGAGAGGGGTGGGTGCTAACTTCCTACACTTTGCAACAGCAGCATCCAGGCAGCCTAAGGGGAACCAAGGGGTAAGTGGGGTGCTTGTTGGACGTTATGATATCTCTCCTTCCTGTCCATCGGGGGAAACTTTAATTGCGATAAAATTAAAAAAAATCACCTCCCAGCCTTGGGAAGCTGAATTTGGAAGCCTCCTTTATAATTCAGTCCTTTGGTTTTGGCTTTTCGTTGAATCTCCGATTCAAAATTTTGACCCCCCTCTTTTTTTTGAATATAGGGTGTTTCTAGGGGTCCTGGGTGAGGTGTCCTCCCTCCCCTTCTCCCCCTGGATTTGTCTCTCCTTCCCCCAAAAAACTTTCTCCTCCTCACAACTTTCTTCAAGTCACACATGGAGCTGAATGTGAAGGCCTTTCAGTCGTGGATGATGGATTTATTATACCCAGTGGTACAACGATCTTAGGAAAACCACTGCTTCCCCTTTAAAACAAACTGTGAGTAGATGTGGCTGTACTATAATAAGCCCCTAGTAGGAATGTATAGGGATGTGGTGGCTCAGTGGCTAAGATGCTGAGCTTGTCGATCGAAAGGTGGGCAGTTCAGCGGTTCGAATCCCTAGTGCCGCATAACGGGGTGAGCTCCCATGACTTGTCCCAGCTTCTGCACAACCTAGCAGTTCGAAAGCAGGTAAAAAATGCAAGTAGAAAAATAGGGACCACCTTTGGTGGGAAGGGAACAGCGTTCTGTGCGCCTTTGGCATTGAGTCATGCCGGCCACATGACCACGGTGACATCTTCTTCAGACAGCGCTGGCTCTTCGGCTTTGAAACGGAGATGAGCACCGCCCCCTAGAGTCAGGAACGACTAGCACATATGTGCGAGGGGAACCTTTCCCTTTACCTAGGAATGTATTTAGGGCAGTGTTTCTCAACCTTGGCCTCTGGAAGATGTGTGGACTTCAGCTCCTAGAATTTCCCAGTCAGTAAAAGGGCCTGATGGTTCAGCAGACTAATGCATTGTAATTTAACACCAGCTGCCTGCAATTACTGCAGGTTCGAATCTCGCCAAGGCTCAAGGTTGACTCAGCCTTCCATCCTTTCTAAGGTAGGTGAATTGAGGACCCAGATTGTGGGGGCAATAAGCTGACTTTGTATAAATATACAAAAGTATGAAGGCTATTGCTTAACGCATTGTAAGCCGCTCTGAGTCTCCGGAGAAGGGGGGCATATAAATCAAATTAAAAAAAAAAAGTATGGATGGCTGGGGAATTCTGGGAGTTGAAGTCCAGACATCTTCAAACGTCCAAGATTAAGAAACACTGATCTAAGGCTTAGTAACCATTCTTATATCTCCCAGATCCTGGTTTTCTACTGATATCTTCAGAACATCCATGAATGAAGCATCGTCTCAACATCTGTTGAGTTTTAAAAGGACATTTGCATCACGTCCTTCTACCCCATCACCGGACAATATACCACACAGTTTTGTCTCTTGAAAAACCACGTGGTCCCTACAAAAGCGAATTGTCTTCCAGCGGGAATCGTCTAATAAAAATAGCGTCCCTGCCATGCATTTTTAATATTTATTGAAGCAGCCTCCTTTGGTGAGTTTCTTTTCTGGTGAATTAAAGTGCTTTAGAACCTCTGTAATAAAGGCATTGAAAATGTTACATCCATTTTTTTCTTGCAACCCCTCAAAAATTAATTTCATGAGTCTAGGTGAGAAAGCAACGTTTTGAAATGAAGCGCAAATATACACATTCTTTTGGGTAGGAAGATCCCCATGGAAACAGCCAAAACAGAAATGGCTCTTCGGTTAAAGAAGAGCACCAAAACAAAAAGAGTGCAATTAACTTAAAACATTAGGCAGGACGATCGCATGATTAAACCAAGCGAGTGAAAAGAACGGCAAACGCATAAATCACGTTAGGCTCCCCTAAAATTATTCTCTTTTTTTTTTCCAGGCAGGTGTGTCTGCACATTAACGCATGCAATCTTCTCCTTGGATTTTAAAGGACACAGCAAAGGGTTCTGGTTTAGGAAATGCGATCCCTGGGAAATCAACCTCTTGTGATGGTCTAAATGAATGCAAAAAACCCGAAGGTTCACTTAGCAAAGTGCTAATTGAGCTCCTTGTTTGGAATAGTTAGCTAACCTCTCTTCTTCTGGACCTTTCTGCCCCTGGACTCATTAAAAAGGGTGCCAGGAAGCGGGAACAGAATAAAGCTAGGCCCCGTTCGGAAATTGTCACATCCTTAATACTCCCACCCCGACAGGAAAATCGTTCTCATTTTTGGGCTGAGCTATCATATTGCAGGTTAGGCCAACTTTAATGCTGCAATGAAAGATAAAAAACTGAAGTGTTGCTTCTCTGGCTCAGCTCAATGACATCTTAGTCCATCTTCCTTTCCTTTCCCCCTCTTCAGTTCTTCCTCTCCCCTCCTCTTCTCTCCTCTCCTCTCTCCTCTCCTTTCCCTTTCCTTCCCCTTCCCTTTTCCTCTCCCTCTCCTCCCTTTCCCTTCTGTTCTTCCTCTCCCTTCCTCTCCTCTCCTCTCTCCTCTCCTTTCTCTTTCCTTCCCCTTCCCTTTTCCTCTCCCTCTCCTCCCTTTCCCTTCTGTTCTTCCTCTCCCTTCCTCTTCTCTCCTCTCCTCTCTCCTCTCCTTTCCCTTTCCTTTTCCTCTCCCTCTCCTCCCCTCCCTTCCTCTTCTCTCCTCCCCTTCCCTCTCCCTCCAATCTCCTTTCCCTTTCCTTTCCTTCCCTTCCCCTTCCCTTTTCCTCTCCCTCTCCTCCGCTCTTTTCCCCTCCTCTTCTCTCCTCCCCTTCCCCTTTCCTCTCCCTCTCCTCTCCTCAATCATGATCATGGTTGTCCCAAAACTGCTTTTCCAAAAGGCAACTGGACTTTCTTGCTTTTTTTTCTTTGAAAACATTTCACTTCTCATACAGAAGTGAAGAAGCTGGAGAGAGAGGGAGAGAGCGCGAGGGAGAGAGAGAGAGGGAGGGAGAGATGGAGAGGGAGGGAGAGAGGGAGAGGGAGGGAGAGGGAAAGGGAGGGGGAGAAAGGGAGGGAGAGAAAGAGGGAGAGAAAGGGAGAGAAAGAGGGAGGGAGCAGAGAGGGAGGGAGAGGAAGAGGAAGGGAGAGAGGGAGGGAGGGAGAGATGGAGGGAGAGAAAGGGAGGGAGGGAGCAGAGAGGGAGGGAGAGGAAGAGGAAGGGAGAGAGGGAGGGAGAGAAAGAGGGAGAGAAAGGGAGGGAGGGAGCAGAGAGGGAGGGAGAGGAAGAGGAAGGGAGAGAGGGAGGGAGGGAGAGATGGAGGGAGAGAAAGGGAGGGAGGGAGCAGACAGGGAGGGAGAGGAAGAGGAAGGGAGAGAAAGGGAGGGAGGGAAGGAGAGAAAGAAAGAGGGAGGGAGAGAAAGAGGGAGGGAGGGAAGGAGAGAAAGAAAGAGGGAGGGAGAGAGATGGGCTGTTTTAAAATAAAATAAAATGGAAATCTCTCTCTCTCCCTTTCTCCCAATGTTGTTCCTCTGGAAGTAGTGCGTGGAGGTGGGTTGCTCCTAATCCGGAGATAATATTGAGTCCTCATGCCTGATTGCCTTGCTCGACCTGTCTTCCAGGACTCTATCTAATCCTCTTCAAAAGCCTTCCAAGTTAGCAGCCACATCCCATTTTATGGTAATGAATTCCACCGGTTAATTACGTATGACGTGAAGAAATTCTTGTGCCTGTCCTACATCTTACAATCGGTGTCATCGGGTGCAGCAACGGAGAATAGCTTTCCATGGGGTTTCCCCCCCCCCTTTCTTTCAACAGTCCTGGGGTTGGTACCTCCTCTCCTCTTTGGCCTTTGATTATGCAGTGCAATATTTTGCAAGAACAAAGCTTCCCCCCACCCCCCCCACCCCAAGGAATTGGATTAATTAGGAAGACACTGATAAAAAATACTGCTCACTTCCAGCTGAGTTCCTGTGGCAGTTGGGTTGGCCTTGCAAACTAGAGAGACTTAGCTTGATAGCTTCCACGGAAACCTCAGACAAGCCAAGATAGAGTTTCTGGCTGAAATAATTTTTTCTCTTCTCTTCTCTTCTCTTCTCTTCTCTTCTCTTCTCTTCTCTTCTCTTCTCTTCTCTTCTCTTCTCTTCTCTTCTCTTCTCTTCTCTTCTCTTCTCTTCTCCTCCCCTCCCCTCCCCTCCCCTCCTCTCCTCTCCTCTCCTTCCTCTGTTGGAGTCCTTGGTCCTCTCCTCTCCTCTCCTCTCCTCTCCTCTCCTCGCTTCCCCTCCCCTCCCCTCCCCTCCCCTCCTCTCCTCTCCTCTCCCCTCCTCTCCTCCTCTCCTCCTCTCCTCTTGTCTCCTCCCCTCCTCTCCTCCCTTCTCTTCTCCTCTCCTTCTTTTGCCTCCCTTCTCCTCTCCTCTTCTTCTCCTCTTCTCCCCTCCCCTCTCTTCCGTTCCTCTTTCTCTCCTCCCTTCCCCTCCCTCCTCGCTTTTTATTTATGTGCCACCTATCTCACGATCAAGCAACTCCGAGTGGCTTACAACATCGTAAAAAACGAGAATATAAAATGTTAAAACATTGAACGCTAAAAGTTAACTTCCCTTCCCTCCCGGTGCCCGTTTTCTTCCTTGCCTAGTTGGAGAAAGGAGTCCAGGTGGGGACGGTTCCCCTCTTTGCTTCTAAACCTGGAGTTGGGCAAAGGCCCCAGCCTACCAGAGGGCAGAGATGCAGTAGGAAGCCCTCTTAAGCTGCAGAAGGAACTGCAAGGAAGTGGGGGAGGGAGGGAAAGGAGAGAGTTTGCCCAGAGGATCCCACCCTGAACCCTTTTAGGCCCCCCTCCCCATCCCAACAGTTGGCAGTGAACTGAAGAGCCATTTCTCTTATTAACTTTTCAGCGCCAGCCCTGCCAGGGAAATGCCGCAGAGGAGACATAAATTATGCATGAAAGGCATCCGGCTACCATCCAAGCGACTTACAGCAGATTGTTGGCTGCAGCAGGAGAGGCTTTTAGTGCGAGGGGGAGAGACAAAGTTGATCTCCTTCCTTGCCTTTTTTTCTTTGCCTCCCCTCCCCACTCCATTGTTTCTCTCTCTCTCTCTCCCTCCCTCCCTCCCTCTCTCTCTCTCTCTCTCACACACACACACACAATTCTCAGCTTTTGCTCTGAACATCGAAAGCCACCCATGGAGTTGCAGCCCTTGCATTCCAGAAGCTGCTGTGGAGGCAGGCTCCGAACGAGGAGTTACATGCATTCTGCATGACGCAGTTCAGCCAGGAGGGTGCACACTGTGGACATGTTCGGAGTCTCTGCCATTGTTTCGTCACGTAACGGGGATGGGAGAGGTTGAAAGTCTTTCGAGCCAGAGAGTTGGCTTCTCCTTGCAGGAGGCTGAGCTCGTGTCCATCCAGAACCAGGAAGTTTTCTTTGAGGAGCTGCTACCAGAATAACAATCACAGAGTTGGAAGGGACCTTGGAGGTCTTCTAGTCCAACCCCCTGCTTAGGCAGGAAACCCTACGCCACTTCAGACAAATGGTTATCCAACGTCTTCTTAAAAACTTCCAGTGTTGGAGCATTTACAACTTCTGGAGGCAAGTCGTTCCACTGATTGATTGTTCTCACTGTCAGGAAGTTTCTCCTTCGTTCTAGGTTGCTTCTCTCCTTGGTTAGTTTCCTTCCGTTGCTTCTTGTCCTGCCTTCAGGTGCTTTGGAGAACAGGTTGACTCCCTCTTCTTTGTGGCAACCCCTGAGATATTGGAAGACTGCTCTCATGTCACCTCTAGTCCTTCTTTTCACTAAACTAGAGATATTCTTCATATGTTTTATCCTCCAGTTCCCTAATCCTCTTTGTTGCTCTTCTCTGCACTCTTTCTACGCTCTCAATATCATTTTTACATCATGGCAGCCAAAACTGGATGTAGTATTCCAAGCGACATCTAATCAATCCATCATAAAGTGGTATTAGTACTTCACATGATCATCATTCTGTCCGTCGGTCGATGCAGCCTAGAACTGTGTTGGCTTTTTTTGGCAGCTGCAGCACACGGCTTGGTCATAGTTAAGTGATTGTCCAGTAGCTCAATGGATCAACATTTTGAGTGATCCAGGAGTATCCCAAGCCTGATCTGATTTAGGCCAATGGTCTGTGGGTTTCAATGTTGTCTATCCAGCAGCTAGTCAGGAGTTTGTAAGGATTCCACTTAGGAATGGAAACCAAGTTCTCATCGCTAAGCTAGACCATGCCCTACATTGACCCAACAATCCTTGGTCAATGTCTTCCTCTCAGGCTCCATCAATTGCCTGGCTCTTCTTGAGTCTCCTTCTTTGACAACTCCCAATTAGTTTTCCAAAATTACTGAAATGACAGAAGGCATCGTTCCTCGTTCCCAGCAAGTGAGTTTTGCATACATTTGGGGAATAGCCATCAGATCTAGAAGAGATGCAATGAACGATGGAACAAACAAAAAGAAGGAAATTCTACAGTTCTTTGAAGTTACACCAGGGAACGGAGAAGATCTCGTTCTTGTCCAGCAGTCACGTAGCTTTTGATCCGAAGGAGAAAGGATTGCAATCTAAGCTCCAACAGGAATATCAACTGCGGTAGGTATACGGGTTGGCGAAGAATCCTGAAGAATTTCACAGTCTTGGAGTCCCAGATTGGGGAGGACTGAGGACCCACACTTTTGCCTTTGTTTTTCCCCCCAGGAAAAAAAATAATAATCCCAGGGCCTTTGCTCTTTTTGTGGGTACCTGGTGCTTCCTTGTGTGCCCCACCTCCCTTGTCAGAAAACAATTTTCCTCTGCTCTGTGAGAGCATCACGGCTCTTTGATAAGTTGGTTTCCAAGGCAACCTTTTTCCAAGATGAACATTGCTGGGAGACTAACAGAGAATGTCTCAATTTGTCTCTAGGAGTTGAGGATCACAATGGCATCAACGTGTTTCCATCGATGGCCCGGGCTTCCCTGGAGATTGGGCCTCTTCTCAGCCGAGCAAATAACAAAGGAAAGGCAGTGGATACCCTCTTTTCATAGGCAAAATAAAGATGCTCGCAACACAAGGATACCTAGGAGGCTTAGCCAACCCTTTGAGGTTGGGTTGATCTCAAAGTGAGCCATCATTTCTCCCAGAGTAACCCTAACCCTACCTTCAATTCTCTTGAAGCCTAATGTTAACGAACATGTGGAGACACCGACTCACAAATTTTCCCCCTTCTTTTTCTCATCAGAAGTCCATTTTCAAGGGGTAGTCCACAACATGTTTTAGGCAACCCTATCATTATGGGATGGCTTCAAAGGGCAAGAAGGGAGCCTTGCAAACGGAGAAGAATAATTCAGGGTAGTCCCGAAGCATCTTGGCTGCTTGCCAAACACAGAATAGCCCAAAGTCCTTCCAGTTTCTTTCAGGTTCCGCTTACATTGTTAGATTTATATCATTGTTTTCCATCACTGTGTGGCAAGAGATTGTAAAATACCACCGTTGGCCTAAGAGGAAGACGGATGAGGTAGGAGAAGACCTTTTAGCTAAGCAGGGATGTCCAGAGGGAAGAGCCGATGGCCTTTTCACCTAGGAAGAAAACAGATGCTTCCACTGGGAATTAATTTCACATCTTTAAAGAGGGCAGATTTCTCCTAAGCGGCGATGACTATTCTAATGTCCAATTTGTTTGTGTATTTCTTTATTCTGAGCTTCTAGGAACTCGAATATGTTGTTGTTGCTGCAAGCAAAAAACTCATCTGGTTAAAAAAAAAATCCTGTGGACAAAGTGCCACTTAAGGAGCAAAATATCAGTTATTTTATTTCTCTAGGTTCCTCGCCTGACTTTCTCTTTCCTCAGTTGACTCCCTGGGTCATATATATTCTGCTTTGAGCCTTTTCCGCTTCTATCTCTTCGCTGCCCCCCTCTCACAATCTGTCCCACCCCAAATTACATCTTCCTTAAATACAACTGAACGAGAAAGGCTGAAAGGTTTTCTTTGATAACTCATGAATCAGGAGGAGTTTGCTCCGGGGAAGACAAAGTCACCGTAGGAGGTCACACAATCTAGCACTCTTCCAGCTTTCGTTCTCTCCCCCTCCCTCATCTCACCAAGCTTTGGAAAGATGCAGAAATCACAAAGCATGAAGGACTGATTGATCAGATTCCCTCTTGTGTCCTGAAAGAAAACCCACCAAAATTCTTAACCAAAGATGGAGTCTAGGCATCGATTTTCTGCTCATCCAGCAATTACACGAAGAAGCAATGGTGGTGTCAGGATTCCAAGTAAGACCCCCAACGAAAGAAGACTCCGAGGCTAAAAGTTCCTCAAAGTTCAATTTTATTAGAGATGTCATATTGGCAACATCTGGGAAAACCCGAATCTGAAAGCTTCCAGGTTTTCCTCACCCAAAGGAGAGTCCAAGTCCCTGCCCAGCACTCACATGTCCATCACATGGTCCAATCAAAGCACCATCCCAGCTGGAGGTGCCTCCCAGTCACACCACTCCAGGTGCAGGCCGAATGTCCTTGGCTCTCAGAGAAAGGAATGTTATTATGACTACATATCACCCATGTTCCATAAAATCCCCCCTCCCAGTTTCCCACAGTAGTAAATGTGGCAGGCCTGAAGATCCAAAGAACAAGATGGCCTCCAGGGATGACAGGTGAGAACATTGAAGGCAGAAGTGGGTTTTCAGCAGGTTCTGACCAGTTTTGGAGAACCGGTAGCGGAAATTTTGAGTAGTTCGGAGAACCGGTAGTAAAAATTCTGACTGGCCCCGTCACCATCTATTCTCTGCCTTCCAAGTCCAAGTTGATCAGGAGGAAATGGGGATTTTGCAGTAACCTTCCCTTGGAGTGGGAAGGGAATGGAGATTTTACAGTATCCTTCCCCTGGAGTGGGTGGGAATGGAGATTTTACAGTATCCTTCCCCTGCCATGCCCACCAAGCCATACCACGCCCACCAAGCCCCACCCACAGAACCAGTAGTAAAAAAATTTGGAACCCACCACTGATTGAAGGGGACGTTTCTCTTCTGTAGGGTCTATCTAATTCCTCCAAGGAACTCAGGATGGCCAACATGAGTCCATCCTATGTTATCCTCCCCAGATAAGGACAGAATTTATCCTTTTTCTCCAGACAATCATAACTACAACCAGGATTTCATGTTGGAACTCAGAACCCTACTGCTACGGCCCTTTTTGGCTGGTGGAGCTACAAAAGGGGGTATTTTGTGATATCAAAACAAGATGTCAATGAATGGGCTGACTAGTAAGAGACTTCTGGTTACAGAAGAAACTTTGGGAGGAATTTTATTTCTGACAAAGGCCACAGGAACATTAATTTTCTTGGCTCTTGCCAGCTTGATCCATCATTTTTAAAGTGACAACCCATGGCAGGGCTTCCTTGTGGGAGAGCAGTCGTCACCCCCATTACCTTATCATAAGATATTTTCTTTTTATGCAGGGAAACCAAAGAGGGAGGAAGGAAGAAAGGAACGGAGGAAGATAAATCCCAGGGCCAAGGACAAAAAGAGCATTAGAAATGACAGGTAAAATCCATTCCAATCGAATTAGGCAGGAGGTGCCGTGGGATCCTTTAGGAGATAGAGGCTGAAATGATTGGGCCATCCTGAAAATAATTAAGCTTTCTCCTTCCGTCGGGCATTGCAGGAAATTCAATACTGGGTCTAATGGGTCTTGATGAACCAGACACGGCGTGCCTTCATTCATCCCTTCTCAAACCAGGTTCCAGGAGCTCCCATCTCCCCAGCATGGTTACTACTCTGTTGCAGAGCAGCTACTACTGCTGGGAGTGGGGGCAGGAAGGTGGGGGAGGTGTAAACCTGGTAACCCGAGGGCAGGTCCATGCTCCAGGGTGCCAAAACTACAAGGGGGGAAGAGAAACTCCAACTCTTAGCAATAGCAATAGCACTTAGACTTATATACCGCTTCATAGTGCTTTTTACAGTCTCCTCTAAGCGATTTTACAGAGTCAGTCTCTTGCCCCCCAACAATCTGGGTCCTCATTTTACCCACCTCGGAAGGATGGAAAGCTGAGTCAACCTTGAGCCTGGTGAGATTCGAACTGCCGAACTGCAGCTAGCAGTCAGCTGAAGTTGCCTGCGGTGCTGCACTCTAACCACTGCACCACCGAGACTGTGAGGTGGTGCATTAGTCTGAATGTTGCATTCCACCTTGTGCAGACACAGAGGCTCCCTGAGATATTTATCTATCATAAATAACTCATGTTCCTTTAGGCAAAACTGAAAAAAAACCCCTCCTGCTTCTGGAACTGGTGCACCGGAGCCAGAAGAGCTGATAAAACCAGGAGGTCCTCTGTGGCTCTGAGCAGCATCACGCAAGGTTTGAAGACTGCTGGTCTGGGGTAACGGATGGAGGGACAGTTCCTTGGTGCCCAAAATTCTCTCTTTCCTTCCCAGTCTTTGCTCAGAAACATTCTGTCTGTGTTTTTCTCTCTGTGCTTCAGTCTTCTTTCCTGCAACTGAGGAATAAGTCAAGTTGATCAAAAGACCCATCCCTTTGAACGTGTCTTATGGCCCATAATGCCTTGGTTGATGACTTGGTTGATATCTACCAAAGTGGGACATGAGCCTGTCTGTTGGTTCCTCCTTGGATATTCTGAGAAGTTTGAAGTGAAGAAAGGCCAACCCAACTCCTATCATTGATCATATTATTTAATTAAGCCACTTCCCACCAATGACTTAACTGGTGTTCCTGCACATTGCAGAGGGTCAGGCTAGATGATGCCAGGGGTCCCTTCCCAGTCTACAGGTCTATCATTCTGCTTTGAATAAAGCCACGCTTGTTTCTTGGGAAACAACATCTTGAATGGGGGGGGACCCCTGTTTTCCCCATAAACACACATGCAATTACATTTTTTCCCCCTGCCATCCTTTGGGAGAAATGAGGTGTTGTTCTCTTATTTCTTTTTTGCCTTCTCCGTCTTCTAACTTGATGTGAAAGTGCTAAATCACCCACTTAGCAAATAGCGAAGGCCCGTCCCTTCCTTCTTCTTCTCCGTCCTCTGTTGTTTTGGCACCTTTTGAACAAATCGGGGGGATATTGATTCATCAAATGCCTACGGTGCCTTTCCCCCATCCTGAGCTCTCCGAATCAAAATCATCAGCAGGCAAAAGGGGAAGGAGGAGAGATCTAGTTTCCACCAGATCTAGTTTTTGGAAATCAAGTGAGCTTTTCAATCGTTCACCCCACGTCTTAGTTCAATCAGAGTGAAATCGCAGGGCCATTTTCACTTCTCAAAAAAAAAAAAAAAAACAGAAGCCTACGAGAGGTACATTTTGTGTCTTGGAAAAAAAAAAAAAACCTTTTCATTTCTATCTCCAATATTTTCTCACCTATTTATGTGCCGCTGTGTTGTAGAAGCCGCAATTCAAATGCCCCAATGGGGGCTTTGATTATATGCACCTTCGCTGTCAAATAACCGATATTTTCTCGCTTTTGGTTGTCTTGCTCTCTGGAGAAAAGGGGAAAAGATAAACTAGCTTGAATGCAGGTAGACAAGAAAACTTCCTTCTGTCTTGAAAGCTTGTGGAAAGCCCAATCCCTGAATTGAAATCCCCTTTATTTTACCCTAACAATAGACCTGCGAGGTAGGTTGGAACCGAGACTGTAAAATTGATCAGAGATGCAGTATTCTTCCCCTGCCGCGCCCACCAAGCCACGCCCACAGAACCAGTAGTAAAAAAAATTGGATTTCACCACTGCTTGGTAGGCACATACCGGACAGGCAATCATTCTTCAACTCTACACGGAGAACTACAATGCAGGTAGAACACAATGAGGAGAGTGATACATGAGGAGAGAAAGAGACGCCCTCTAATGGCCTCCTTTATATAGACAGCTTCTTAAAGGGCAATAACCCTGCTGACTCATCCTCAGTCTTAAAGGGGCTGGTCAGCTTTAAATCTGCATTACCCTGACAAATCTACCTCACAGGGATGTTTTGAGGATCAAAAAAAGGCCACCTTGTAGAAGCCACGGAAAGGCTAGAACTGCCGTGAATGAATTTTTGGGTTCATCGTAGACCGATATGGTCAGACGTGACTCTGGAAGATGAGGAAGGCCTCTGCTCTTGGTGGCCCTTCTCAAAGTCTTCTGATGCCACCTGTGTTGGGGTTCTTCTGCAAGTGGGCCATTGATCTCTGCTAGCTGCAGCTCAAGTTGGAATCCTTCAAAGAACCATTCTGGCTGGGGAATTCTGGGAGTTGAAGTCCACACTTCAACCGAAGTGGCCAAGGTTGCATTCGATCATCCATGAAGCATCTCCAGGGAAAGGGGACATTAAAAAAAAAGAAAAAGAAAAGATGGTCGTCCTAATTGGCAGTGAGGGTCCACAATGGAGGGCTGTCGAAGAAGGCAAGATGGCGGCCAGAGCTGCTTGATCAAGGACCCGCCCTTTTTTATGCAAATGAGCACACCACCTCAAGAGTCAAGGCTCAGATCGTGCAGCGGTGGCTGAAATTTAGACCTTTTTTTTTTGGAACCACTTCTTCCCCTAAACATTAACAAATTGTTTGAGGTGCATTGAACAGGGCTTGGTATCAGGTGGCGTCAGCTTCCCTTAATTTGCCAACTAAACACACACAGAGAAAGCGTCTGTGGCATTCCGTGTTACTATTAAGTTGCAGTTGTCACAACGCATAAATTTGCACCCCAGATGGTGCAAGGCTCCTTTGACGCTTCCTGGATGTTCAGCAATGTGACTCTATGCGCTGATGTGGCAGATTTCCTGGGCAGCAAAGTGTCTCCTTCAGGGGTACCTCCTGAAGACCAACATGCCAGCTAGTCCTCAACTGACAACCCAAACAGATGGCAGTCCAGTTTCTTCTTGAAAGCCTCCAGGGATGAAGCTCCCACAACTTCTGAAGGCAACTTCTGGTCCATGGGTTGATTGCTCTCACTTGTTCAAAGCCAGCTGGGAAGGTCACCAAAGATGATCACCTGATCACATGTGATCACAAAGGTGACCACATGAACCTAGGGATGCTGCAACCATTGTAAATACCTGTGAGAATATAAGCAGTGGCCTGCTGATCAGACTCTTGGCCCATCTAGCCCAACCATCTGTTCTCCCAGCAGTGGTCTTCTGAGGGGGGAGGGCATCTGTGACAATTTGCCACACCCAACTCACCACGGCTAACTCACCACACCCAGCTCACCACACCCAACTCACCACGGCCAACTCACCACACCCAACTCACCACACCCAACTCACCATGGCCAACTCACCACACCCAACTCACCACACCCAACTCACCACGGCCAACTCACCATGGCCAACTCGCCATGGCCAACTCGCCAGGGCCATCTTGCTGCCACCAACTCACCACGGAGCAACTCCACAGATCCTGCCTTGAGTAGAAAGTCAGAAACGGGAGTCATATGGGTCTCATCCAGCTCAGAGAATTTCCAGGGATTCTAAGTTGGATAAGTGGAAGAAGGGAAGGGAAGAACAAGAGGCATCTCAAGGGACAAGGTGCATCATGAACTGCTATCTTCCCTTCACTGAGCCAGAGGCATTAACCTCCATCTCTTCCTCCTCCTCCTCCTCCTCCTCCTCCTCCTCCTCCTCCTCCTCCTCCTCTTCTTCTTCTTCTTCCTCCTCCTCCTCTTCTTCCTCCTCCTGCTGCTGCTGCTTCTTCCTCCTCCTCCTCCTCTTCTTCTTCTTCCTCCTCCTCCTCTTCTTCCTCCTGCTGCTGCTGCTTCTTCTCCTTCTCCTTCTCCTTCTCCTTTTCCTCCTTCTCCTTCTCCTTCTCCTTTTTCCAACAGGTTTATTTGCCAAGAGTAAATATTGTATGTCAGTGGAAATGCCTAAAGACGTTATATATCCATTTTCTCTTCCGTTTCAGGATGCGCCATCAATATAAAAAGTGATCTGTAACATCCGTCATCAGGCAAGAATTTGCTGGTCTGCAGGATGCAACATTAAACTCGGAGAGATTGGGCTAATGACAGGAAGTCCATTTTGCGGTAATGAATTGTTTGTTATAGAGCACCGTAAAGCCCACAAGTTATCTATCACTTCGCCAACCCAGAGCTTGTGTGGAAAAATTTTCTCCCAAGAGGTGATAAGGAAGGAAGCCAAGCTGTTGACCGATCACTGTCAAGAATCGGCCCCTTTGGTCAACATGCCCTCACGTTATCTGTCTCAACAATTCCACAACAACTCAACTTCTACCTCACATGCCCTCATGTTATCTGTCTCAACAATTCCACAACAACTCAACATCTGTCTCGCCTACCTACACCAGGAGTATAATATTTTAGGGGATCTTTGATAGCCAGAAGATATAAAATCAAATCTCTGGATTAAAAATCTCACTCTGAACATCTCTAAAACTCACCACACCATTCCTGCTCCCCATCTTTCATAAGACAGTGGGATGCTGCCCTCAGCTTGTCTCACTTCAGTAGACCTTGAGATGCTGAGAAGACACCAGAAACAAGGGAGTCAGTGAGACAGAAAAAACAGAACAGCAGAGTTTGAAGGGATTTTGGAGGTCTTCTAGTCCAGCCTCAAGCAGGGGACCCGCTACCATTTCAGACAAATGGCTGTCCAGTCTTTTTTTTAGAAACCTCCAACGATGGAGCATCCAGAACATCTGAAGGCAAGTCGTTCCACTAGTTAATTGTTCTCCCTGTCAGGAAATTTCTCTTAGTTCTAGGTTGCTTCTCTCCTGGGTTAATTTCCATCCATTGTTTCTTGTCCCTCAATGCTCTGTCTCTCTACTTACTAAGAGCAGAGTGGTCTGTAGAGATTCTCAGTCATCCAAGTCATGGTTGTCCCAAAGGTGCTTTTGGGCCATCCATGACCTGGGTGATTGAGAATCCCTACAGACTTTTAACTATACAATTTGAGATGGATATGCTTGGAATGGTGTGGGAGTAGGAATGGATTTCCAGAGGAAAAACTGCAGACTACAGGAACCGGGAGCACCACTCGGGTGACCCTGAGGACACAGAGAAACCTCCAAGTGGCCTCAACGACCCTCTAAAAGGATGCAAATGACCAGCTGTCTGCAAGGAATATAAATCCTTCCATTCCCCACTGTCCTGTCAGAGCTGAAGAAGCTCTTTGGGTGAGAAGCAAAACATCCTCAAAGAAAAAGCAAGAAAGTTCAATTGCCTCCTGAAAAAGCACCTTTGGGATAAGAGCATAGTGCAAAAAATAAAAATAAAATGATAATAATAATCCTAGTGGCGCAGCAGACTAATAGCCTGTTATTAACATTCAGCTGTCTGCAATTACTGTAAATTCGAATCTCACCAGGCTCAAGGTTGACTCAGCCTTCCATCCTTTCTAAGGTAGGTTAAATGAGGACCCAGTTTGTGGGGGCAATAAACTGACTTTGCATAAATATACAAAAGTATGAAGGCTATTGCTTAACGCATTGTAAGCTGTCCTGAGTCTCCGGAGAAGGGCGGCATATAAATCAAATTTTTTAAAAAATAAAATAATCCCATCCGTGTCCTGTTCCTGAGCTAATCCTCAGCCTAGAGGAACAAAAACCCACTTCACCCAAAGAAAAGAAACACAAATTCCAAATTTTCAGTCCGGGTTGGATGCATTTGATCGGATATTTGCAAATTTCTCCGTCTCTCTGATTACCTGAGTAGCTGCTAGGAAGGCAATCAGCTTGGGAAGACAGGTTCCTCTTAGGTTTACCGAAGAAGGCTTGTGCAAACTGGGATGGTGAAATGAGACCATCATGTCAGCATTTTTTGCAATTAGGACTTTTTTTCCCCCCAACAACTGTAACCATAGTTGCAGAGTCTGGAGTCTGGAGTAGACAAAGGGACAGAGATATTCCACAGAAGGCCTACAGACCGGCCGATTGGTTGATTGATAGATTTTAATGCCATCAATTTGTTGATTCCTAGTGGCAGAAGGTAGAAGTTCTCCATGGTGATCTGTCTGCAACCTGATCCTTCAGGTCTTCCAAAGGTGTCTCCATGAATACTTTTCTGTCTTCCCTGCTGCCTTTCCCAGCATCAGAAGGTGAGCAAGACAGTGCTCCAACAAGGGAGGTTTTTAAGAAGAGATCAACCATTTGTCTGAAACGGTATAGGGTTTCCTGTTTGAGCAAGGGGTTGGACTAGAAGACTCCAATGTCCTTCCCAACTCTGTGATTCTGTTCGTTCCTTCCTTCCTTCCTTCCTTCCTTCCTTCCTTCCTTCCTTCCTTCCTCCCTCCCTCCCTCCCTCCCTCCCTTTCTTCTTCCTTCCTTCCTTCCTTCCTTCCTTCCTTCCTCCCTCCCTCTCTCCCTCCCTTCCTTTCTTCTTCCTTCCTTCCTTTCTTCTTCCTTCCTTCTTTCCTTCCTTCCTTCTTTCTTTCTTTCCTTCCTTCCTTCCTTCCTTCCTTCCTTCCTTCCTTCCTTCCTTCCTTCCTTCCTTCCTTCCTTCCTTCTCCATCACTGGAAATTTTTAAGAAGATATTGGTCTGAAATGGTATGGCAAACCTATGGCATGGCTGCCACTCAGCTGCCGCTGCCGCAGAGGGTAATCCTCTGGCTCCAAGGAACCTGCCCATTCCTCTCGGCCGACCGAGGGGTCCCTCTCTTACCCCCTGTCCCTCCAGGACAGGGTAGGTCCGTAGACCTGCCGGCGGGGGCTTAACAGATGGGGTTTTCGCAGGGCTCCTTGGAGCTCCGCTATTCCCCCGTCAGGATCGCCGTGATGCCAACCGGAAGTCTCTTCTTCCTTCCTTCCTTCCTTCCTTCCTTCCTTCCTTCCTTCCTTCCTTCCTTCCTTCCTTCCTTCCTTCCTTCCTTCCTTCCTTCTTTCTCCATCACTGGAAATTTTTAAGAAGATATTGGTCTGAAATGGTATAGGGCTGTGATGGCGAAGCTATGGCATGCGTGCCACAAGTGGTACACAGTGCCCTTTCTGATGGCACTCGAGCCGCCGCCCCAGTTCAGCTTTGCTGTTCATGCATGCGTGCCTCCCACCGACCAGCTGGTCTTTGGGTCTGCACAGGGGGTGGGGCACATGCGCAGGGGCCATGCATGCATCGCATTTTTGGGGTTTGGGCACACGCACGCACATTCTCGTTCACACACGCGTGCCTTGGCCACTCGGTCCGGAAAAGGTTAGCCATCACTGGCATAGGGTCTCCTGCTTGAGTAGGAGAATTGGATTAGAAGATCTTCGAACTCCATGATTCTGTTAAATAGCAGGAAAATGGCCTTGAATTCTGGAGCCACAATGGAGGTGAAACCAGGCTTATTGACTGCAAGATTCCCTGGCTGTGATTCGCTGAACAATCACTGCCAAAACTCCAGCATGGCTCCATTAACAACTGGCTTCCTGAGCAATGGAGAAATCTGGTTCCCCATTGTGGTCGTAAGTCGAGGACTCTCTGAAACACAATATTTTGGAATAGAGTCCGATGATACCGTTGACGCTTGCTACCCGAAACAATTAGCAGAGCTCAGCTTTGCTGAGCCGAATGACCCTTAACTCCGGCAAATGGGCTTATCCACCGCTGAGTAATTGAGCACGGCTGGAAACTTTCAACAATGAAAGACAAAGTACCGCAAGCATTCAATTCCATGACAACTTGAATTTTTTTCCCCCCAAGAGTTGCACTACTCCGTTGTTATTTTCGTTCAGAAGGGAGGCGAGTAGAAAGTTGTTTGTGTTGTGTTGCTTTGTGGAGGTGTTTATGTTCTGGAGACTTTGGTGATCTCCGTCCTTTTCGCTCCCAGGGGGAATCTGTTGCTGCACAAACCTCACAGGGAAAGTTCAGTTGTCCTCATCACTCTACCCCCGTAAAGAAAATTATGACTTATGCCTGGAATAAAAGTGACCATGTGGGGTGCTTTGGGGCAGGAGAGCTTCATGGTTTAGATACTTTGGGGAATGAAAAACATGAATCTGATGGAGTGAAAGAAAATAACCCAGAAACGTCTCCCTTTGCTTTTTTTAAAGGGCCTAGTAGGGTGATAAAATCTGATTCACGGCTTTTGGAAGGATGTTGATTAACCTGGTGCACAGATGTTCAGATTGCCAAGGAACTAATAAAGGGAAATATTTGTGCCTCAGGGTTGAAAAGAGGGATCCTTGCTTCTCCCTGAGCTTGGTTGTTTTCTGGCAGATCTTTCATTACCCAACTAGGTAACATCATCAGTGTAGAAGGAAGTGGGGTTTGAAGAGGAGGAGGAGCAAGAGGAAGAGGAGGAGGATTCTAGAATTCTTGGCGCAAGCTGAGCTTGGTTGTTTTCTTGCAGATGCTTCATTACCCAACTAGGTTGCGTTATCAGTGCTAGAAGGAAGAGGAGGAGCAGGAGGAGGAGGAGGAGGGCGACGACAACGACGATGATGACGAATCTAGGGTTCTTGGTGCTCTCTGAGCTTGGTTGTTTTCTTGCAGATGTTTCATGACCAACTAGGTAACACTTTCAGCTAGAAGGAAGGAGGAGGAGGAGGAGGAGGAGGAGGAAGGGCTCCTTGGTACACTAATGACCTCCTGCAAAAAAACCCCAACTGAGCTCAGAGAGCACCAAAGACCCCTCATGTCAAGGCACATGCAAGATTGCATGTTATTATGATGCAATCTCCATTCCTTTCATTCTCCCTAAGGTTCAGCGTTGGCTGTTTCCACAGGAGAGGGCTCCAGAAAGCCCAGCCAGATCCTGCCCAAGGAGGAGCCGAAGTCATATCTGGATGCAAAGAAAGACAGTGAGAAATATTGGGATCCAGTGAACGAAACCCTTCTGAGGTAGGGCTGGAGGAACTGGGCATTTCTAGCCTTGAGCCAAGACGATGGAGCAGGGAGTGGGCAACCTTTTTCAAAGAATCATAAAGAAGAAGACCGAGATCTTTTCATGGCCATCTCAAAGTGCAGGATATGGAATGTTTATAGTCAGCTTAATGGATTCTCATTATGGTTTGCCTTAATGGGTTGCCATTTTAATGTGTCGATGAAGGCTCAAGTAGAAACTTGCTAACAAGGTGGAAACTAAGCCAAGAGGATGGAAAGATGCTGAGAAGACACAAAACAGCCATGAAGGTGACAAGGCTATGCTGGAGATCCCTGTCTGGATGGGAATGAAACTGGCATCCCAGTCTATTCTGAGAAATTGGGAGGCAGACGGGGAACACAACTGGAATGGCCAAGGACATCTGAAATGCATTCAGTCCTGGAAAAGGCACTGACCATGTTCTGGTCAAACAAAATTCAAGCGACCACAACTCCAGAGATCTACCTGTCAATAAAATTCCTCTATGAGATTATTGATTCATTACTTTATTTATGCGTTCAAATTTATGTAGCTCATCCAAGGCAACCTTGGACAGTGTGTTTTTTTTCAATACTGTTGCAACTTTGGTCACTAAGTGAAGTGTTGTAAGTCAAGGAGTTAACTGATTTGGTCTCCAAACAGTGTGTCCAACCTGCTTTTGGGATCAATAAAGAAGGATATTCAGTAAGCTAAATATTAGACCAATACCAAGTCTGGTACAATACTATTTTATTGTTCCATTATACATAGAAAATTGCCCAATACAAAAGATTATTAAATATAAATGTGTTATTGATTTATATAGAAAATTGCTTAATATAAATGCGCTATCGATCTTCTGTTTCTCCCTCTTCACGCTTACCGTTGCAAGACAGATTATCCTTAGAGCATTACTGATATTGCCGATTGGTAGAATAGTTGCATACGGGAGCCTGGAAATTCTCTGGTGTTTTTCTATAGCCGTGGCTGTAATCGTGGCTACCTGAAGAGGTGTGGGCTTCTTTTCCTCCGATGAGGCTGCCGAATTTCAGTGGCCCACTTCTTGAATATCGGAGGGAGGGGGGGAGGTTTTTCTGCTCTGAGAAATGAGAGTGTCCTCATTTTGATTTCACTGGGATCTGACGGATTGCATCAGAGGTGGGTTTCAGCAGGTTCTGACCAGTTCTGGAAAACTGGTAGTGGAAATTTTGAGTAGTTTGGAGAACCGGTAGTAAAAATTCTGACTGGCCCCGCCCCCATCTATTCTCTGCATCCGAAGTCCCCGCTGATCAGGAGGAAATGGGGATTTTGCAGTATCCTTCCCCTGGAGTGGGGTGGGAATGGAGATTTTACAGTATCCTTCCCGTGCCACGCCCACAAAGCCACGCCCACAAAGCCACACCATGCCCCCAAAGCCACACCCACAGAACCGGTAGTAAAAAATTTTGATTGCCTCCCAGAGTTTGGAAGGAGTTGGCAAACATCATCTCGGAACCATTGAACCGTATCTTTCAAAGAACCTGGAGCACCAAGTTCTTCAATTCTTCACCTGGAGAGCTGAAGTGGTCCCCATCTTCAAAAAAGGAAAGGAAAAAAGAAAGAGATCCAGGAAATTACAGACCGATCAACCTGACCTCAATACGTGGGATATATTTACATCTGGGTAAACACTGCATTGTTACTTCGTAATGAGAGGTGGTATTCAGCCGGTTCGTACATATTTGGGAGAACCGGTAGAGGAGATTCCAGTTTGGCTCGGCCACCTGCCCCGGCTCTGTGCCAGCCTGTTTGAAACTTGACAATGGGGGACAGCCACTTAGGAGAATAGAATAACGGAGTGGGAAGGGACCTTGGAGGTCTTCTAGTCCAACCCCCTGCCCAGGAAACCCTACACCACTTCAGAATCCAAGTCAGTTCAGAAGAACAGCAATTATTTTCTGAATTTTGCATCTTGAATTGGTTGACCAGGCCTTGTGGCTAATAATGATTTGATTTTCATTAGATTTCCCTTTTTCTTTCTTTTCTTTTTTAAATTTTTTTTATTGAAATTTATTATAATACAATACAATGCAATCAGTCAGACAGTGTTATTTTTCTACACAAGTTAGACTGATTCTTCCTTTACATTTCATCGTTCTAAATTCTTATATGCATCTTAAAATTTGTATTAACTTTTATCTATTCTTTATTCGGTTATCAATCCACCTGTACCAATCATCCCACACAGTATAATATTCTGAGTCTTCTTTCTTGTTTAATTATAATGTTAATTTGTTCATTTTGGCACATTCTAGAACTTTCTGAATAATATGTTCCTCTGGTAGTGTCTCCTTTCCTTTCCAATATTGGGCGTAGGCTATTCTTGCTGCAGTGAGTATATGTATGATTAAATATCTTCTTTTTTCCCCATATTTCGTCTTTAGTATTCCCAGGAGAAATGTTTCAGGTATCAATTCAATTTTTTCATTGGTTAATTCTTGTAGCCAATTTTGAATTTTCCTCCAATACCTCTTCGCTTCGGGAAAGGACCACCACATATGAAAGAAGGTACCTTGGTGACATCCACACTTCCAACATTTGGGGTTTACATTTGGATAAATTTTTGCTAATCTCGTGGGCACTAGGTGCCATCTGTATAACATTTTATATTGGTTTTCTTTGTATGTTGCTGCTTTTGTTAATTTATAGTTTCTATTCCAAATTGTCTCTTTTTCCCTTTTTCATGCCATTCTTCAAGACAGCTAAATAATTTCCACTAGCGGCCTATTTAAAAAAAACACACACATTTACACCTGGAAAAAACCATTATTGCACATGACTTCGTAATGTTTGGTAAATGCGCTTGAGCTGATTTGCCCCCTCAAAAAATCCACACGCCTTCCACAAAAAGGAAGGAAGGGACCATCAACCCCCAAACGGGCTCAAACACTTGACAAAATGGGTTTTAAATCAACAGAATGAAATTAGATACCTGTCAAAATACATTTGTCCTCCAAATAACTATTCATACATTCTCTATTTCTGCATAAATAGATAGTCATCTGCTCGCTGAAGCTTATCATTTGTGGCTCACGTTCCAGCATCAATGAAGGATCGGGGGTGGGGGGTGGGGGGTTATGAAGAATTGAGGAAGACTCTTCCAAAAGCGATAATCAGTTTGGGTTTATACCATTTTCTCCTGACTCTTCTAAGTCGCTTTCATTTCATTAGCCAAAAGCAGGGAAACGATCTATTTAAAATCAATCCAATAATATGACGTTCCAAAACATTAATTTCTGCCTACAAAATTCGCTGTGACTCAACCGAACTCTTCCGTGCTGTGGCCTCTTCTAACACTAAGTCCTCCAGCTGTGCCTGGTGTGGAAAGAGTGGGCATGTGGGTGGGAGTCTGGAACAGACCTGTGTGACACTTTTTTGTGTTTATTTATTTGTAGAATTTATAGGCCGCTTCTCTTACTTCAAGGTAAGTGAGGGATACAGTCAGGGTAAAGGCTTCTGGCACTTCTGGTGTCCTCATCCCATGGATTGAAAGGACAGAGAAGAATAAAAGAGTTTGGGGACAAATCTAGACGGTCATCTAGTCTGGCTCTTTGTCTCAAGCAAGGGCAGTCTGGTGTGTGGAAACAGCCAGTTGTGGACGAATAGAATAGAATAGAATAGAATAGAATAGAATAGAATAGAATAGAATAGAATAGAATAGAATAGAATAGAATAGAATAATAAGTAGAATGGAATGGAAGAATGGAATGGAATGGAATAGAATAGAATAGAATAGAATAGAATAGAATAGAATAGAATAGAATAGAATAGAATAGAATAGAATAGAATAGAATAATAAGTAGAATGGAATGGAATGGAATGGAATGGAATGGAATAGAATAGAATAGAATAGAATAGAATAGAATAGAATAGAATAGAATAGAATAGAATAGAATAGAATAGAATAGAATAGAATAGAATAATAAGTAGAATGGAATGGAAGAATGGAATGGAATGGAATGGAATGGAATGGAATGGAATGGAATGGAATAGAATAGAATAGAATAGAATAGAATAGAATAGAATAGAATAGAATAACAGAGTTGGAAGGGACCTTGGAGATCTTCTAGTCCAACCCCCTGCTTAGGCAGGAAACCCTACACCACTTCAGACAAACGGTTGTCCAACATCTTCTTAAAAACTTCCAGTGTTGGAGCATTCACAACCTCTGAAGGCAAGTTGTTCCACTGATTAATTGTTTTCACCGTTGTTTCTCGTTATTTCCAAGTTGTTTAATAACTGCTGCTTGTGATAGAGAAACTTCCTAACAGTGAGAACAACTAACCAGTGGAACAGAAGTTGCCTCCATCACTGGAGTTTTTTCAAGAAGAGATCAGACAGCCATTTGTCCAGAGTGGTATAGGGCCTCCTGCTTGAGCAGGGGGTTGGACTAGAAGACCTCCAAGGTCCCTTCCAACTCTGTGTGATTCTGTTATTCTGTTTGGACCTTGGAGAAACAGCCACCCTGTTGCTAATACGAGATCTTTTTGTTGTGTTTTGCAATCTGCAGAGCAAGCGTGATTATTTTTCCGAAAACGTGGTAGGATTGGGTCTCCCAATGAAGGTTCTAGAAGGGTTTGTTTGCCCTCCTTCGTACAACACCGACGGGCCCCGTCTCTCGAGCGAAAAGCAGCTGACGCCACCGGATATTTTGCCAAGCCACAATCAATGACTGCCTTTTAATTTGTTGATTGCCGCTCATTGCCGTGGAGACGGCTTCGTATCCTGTCAAATCTCCTTCTTTTCGCGCACAATTCATCTCCAGGAATTTGCAGACAGAAGCCTGTTTGCTACCCACTCCCTTTAATTTCCTCTGAAAATTTCCCATGACAAGGTGAAGGAAACTCACGGCAGTTGCAAAACATCAAGATGCTGACAGTTGACTGTCTTCAAGGTCATCTTTCCCAGAGAAGAACGTGGGCTCCAGAGACAACATCGGAGCTCCCTGATGACAGATAACCATCACCTTTTTATATTGAGGCAAACCAGTTGTCAAATCAGCCGTTTGCTAAGTGATGGATAACCTGCTATGAGCTGAGGTGGCGCAGTGGTTAGAGTGTAGCACTGCAGGCTACTTTCGCTGACTGCTAGCTGCAGTTCGGCAGTTCAAATCTCACCGGCTCAAGTTTGACTTAGCCTCCCATCCTTCCGAGGTGGGTAAAATGAGGACCCAGATTGTTGGGGGGCGGCTGACTCTGTAAAAACCATTTAGAGAGGGCTGTAAAAGCACTATGAAGCGGTATATAAGTCTAAGAGCTAGTGCTATCTTCCTTCCTTCCTTCCTTCAGCCAGGAGTTCAATCCTGACCGGCTCAAGGTTGACTCAGCCTTCCATCCTTCCGAGGTGGATAAAATGAGGACCCAAATTGTTGGGGGGAAATATACTAACTCTGTAAAAAACACTTAGAGAGGGCTATAAAAAGCACTATGAAGCGGTACATAAATCTAAGTGCAATTGCTATTTGTAGGCCTCAGGTTGCAGTTGGCTGAGCTGTCGTTATGTAAGAGAAGCCTGGGACAGGCCGGTGAACCTCTGCCTACCTTTGGTTGAACTTCTAAGAAGCAGGTATGAGTCAACAAAGGGAAGGCAGGACTTGTGAAAGCAACAGTCAAGGAACTGTTGGAGGTCCTGAGCAAAAATTGAAGAAAGAGGTGATGGTCAGACTCCTTCTAGAGAGCCAGCAGATCCAGGTGTCTCTTGGAGAAGATCCAGGTGAACTCAAGAGCTCCTGCATGGTGGCCATCACTGCACACCATCAGCAAAGGGGACTCTTAAAGCTGTGAGCTCAGCTGCCCCCAATGGTTCGAAATACTTCGAAGTGCATATTTAGTTAGTCTACTTCCTTGTCTCAAAAGCTTTTAATTGCAGCTGGAATATAATTGGACCTGTCAGAACAAAAATAATCTTATTTGCTGAATATTTGCAGCAAATGCATTAATATTTACTTTGCAAAAATTGCATTTTGGAAGACGATCTCTCTCTATATGAAGTGGCTTAGTTGCCACTTCAGGGTTTTCTACATAAAACTATGAAATGTTCATTTTTTAAAAATAGTTGACAGTATAAACGTTTCTTGCTTACGTGATGGTGATAGATGACTATTCCACATCACTTTCAAGAAGAATTGAGCAGTTTGTTTTGGAGAGTGGAGTTGGCTAAGACTTTGATCAGGAACTTAATATAAAAATTAAACAACTAAGCTGCATATTGAATTCACGTCAGAAGTAGAAATTCATGTTGAATCCATGTCAGAAGTAGAATGGAAGATATTCAGGTTCACAGTTCCGTTTCTCAGCTGCTGTTGGACATTTAGCCTTTTAATTATTATTTTTTTCAAATCAGTTTTTATTTTCTCCCGGAGAGGCAATGATTACAGTGCCTCTAATCTCGATGTGAGAATTCACTCCTGAGGAGAACAGGAGAAAGCGAGAGTTGCACAAGATGGCTTCTAATGGAAAAGGTTTTAATAATTATTATTCAGGCAGGCTCCAGATCCATCTCGGGCGGCTGAGGCCAGGGATGGGGAATTTTCATTATTTAAATGGGAGGTGGGAATAATGACCGGATCCAAATAAATCCAAATGAATATGAAGAACAGTTGCAGGAATTGGGGAGGGCTAGTTTAATGAAAAGAACATGACATGATAGCAGAGTTTCAATATTTGAAGGACTGCCCCAAAGAAGAGGGAGTCAAGCTATTCTCCAAAGCACCTGAGGGCAGGACAAGAAGCAATGGGTGAAAACTCATCAAGCAGAGAAGCAACTTAGAACTAAGGAGAAATTTCCCGACAGTGAGAACAATTAATCAGTGGAACAACTTGCCTCCAGAAGTTGTGAATGCTCCAACACTGGAAGAGATTGGACCACCATTTGTCTGAAATGGTGTAGAGTTTCCTGTCTGAGCATGGGTTGGACTAAAAGACGTCCAAGGCCTCTTCCAACTCTGTTATTCTGGATCCCAGCTGCCTTCAAGATAGGACTGCAATTATGGGATCACAAAGTCTCTAAAAATAAGGCTGTTGTATCCGTGTCCATACATATATACCCAAAGAGAAAATGAGATGAAATTGGTGCTTAAAAGGAAAAAGCTGCTCTCCGAGCCACAAGGATGCCACAGAAAACACACAACATCAAAGCAGCAGCGAAGAAGAACCTAAAGTCACAGAGAAAACACTGGTGGTGGTGGAAGAAAGATTTCGGTGGCTGCAGCCGGGCTCACCATCAAGCAGAACAAGAAAATTTATAAAAAACAATTAGTGCTGGGAAGGGAGCCAGCTCACAAATCGCAGAGGCTGCAGGGAGAGTTGGGAGAAAGCAGGTGGAGTCTGGAGCTTTTCTTCAAGATGGCTTGTCGGATGAACTTTTCCAAGATTTTGTGAAGTCTCTTCTGGGGCTGGAGAAGCAGGCATTTAATTATTGTTTAGTGTATGCCCATCAAGAGTTTAACTCTCGTGGCTTCCTTTCAGAGATCTCGGGAACTTTCATTTAATGAGGCTGAAGAGCTGAAGAATCTGTCTACCATCGAAAAAGTCCATGGGGGTTTTCTGAAGAGAAGAAATCCCTTTTAAATGTTCAGGACAGATTGACTGGCTATTTGAGGACTACCTCAATCTGGATGACTACCAACGGGAGCTAGGAATAAATGGATTTTACAGGCGAGGTTTTGGATATACTTAGCCTAAAAAAGGGACAAAATTGCAGCCTTCTAATCTCGATCTAATGTAATACACATTGCATTACTTATTTGAGAAATTACTTTAATCTCATTTTTTTCTTTTTCTCCCCCCCATGAAATCATAGATCTTAAAGATGCAATGAAAATCAAATATTGCTGCTGTGCATAGTTCCTGGAATGAAAAACAGAGAACCCCAGAGAGCTGCAATTCCAATTAAGACTTTTGGGATTCCCAAGTGGTCAGAATGCCTTATTCTACCTGGTGCACACAGGGCTTCCTATTAGCATGACCTTAATAAATCATAATAATTTTAATTCACAAACCAAATCAAATTAAAACTGCATTCATTTAAGAGGATGCATTGGTGAGATTTAATTAAAGCGGTTAATTAAAATTAAAATTAAAGTATAATTTGTTGAATTACACATATTTGCATTCAGCACGTCCTCACTAATCTAATTAAAATTAAATTCAATTTGGGTTAATTTCATTTGAAATTAATTACACGTACACACGCACATCTTATTCTTATTTGAAGCTTAAAGTTTTAAAGGTTGATCTCAGGAAGGGACCAAAAGAATAGTTAAATTTTGCATTAATATCGATCCCATTTGCTTATAAATACGTTACTCGCTTATGAATAGAATATCTTAAGCACAGATTATAAGAGCTTGAATTTTGATATAATTCCGTGCAAATATTTATTAGACTTATTGAAATGTTACATTTCCCCCAACTTTTATTTTGTCTGCCCTATCGGTGTGTTTGCAGAACCAATTTTGCTCCTGGCAGGATTCAAACTCACGACTTCTTAGTTAAAGTTCTATACTTCTCACGCCATTCTGCTCCTGAAGTGCATTCTGCTGCCACATCACACCTGCCACCAGGTGGCAGCAACCACCTTGCTTTTAGTATTTGCTCTGGCTCCGTTAATTGATCGAATTGAGGATAATTTGCCAGGTTGGGTAGCCACAGTTCAAACTCCTGGAAGCTGCATGCATCTCTAACCATCAGGATAAAACACGGGGTCAGGTTTTATGAAAACCTTCCTGGCAATGATGAGAACATTTGCAAAATCGCTTTTACCTGAGGACAGGAGAACCTGGTGTCTCGATCTGCAGGAGCTTCAAATAGATAGATCTCTTGAAGGTTTTTCTTGCACCACTTGGGCATAATTGTCAGGAACTTTTGATTTAAAGTGACTTGTGACCCTGATGGTTTGAGATTTATCAGGATTCCATGCTTTGGTCTGAGGGGGGCTGCAGGAGAGTCAAAAAACCAAGAAGGCCACTGTGACTGCAAACTATGCATCGAAGCCCAGTTTTTTCCTATTTTAAAAACATGTGATGGAGGTAAACAAGGAAGACTTTGCACAGAAGTCAAGGCCACCATCTTACTATTTTTTCCCCCTCCCAAGTGATGCCTCCACAATTTATGGTCTAAAATGGACAGCTAACATCAAAAACGTCATCAAAAAAGCACAACAAAGAATGTTCTTTCTGCGCCAACTCAGGAAGCTCAAACAGCCCAAGGAGCTGCTGATCCAGTTCTACAGAGGAATGATGGAGTCTGTCATCTGCACCTCTGTAACTGTCTGGTTTGGTTCTGCAACCCAACAAGACAGACACAAACTTCAGAGGATCATTAGAACTGCAGAAAAAACAATGACTACCAACCTGCCTTCCATGGAGGGCCTGTCTACTGCACGAGTCAAAAAGAGGGCTGGGAAAATACCTACAGACCCCTCGCATCCTGGACATAAACTGTTTCAACTCCTACCCTCAAAACGAGGCTATAGAGTACTGCACACCAGAACAACTAGACACAAGAACAGTTTTTTTCACGAACGCCATCACTCTGCTAAACTCAACACTGTCAAACTAGTTACTAAGTCTGCACTACTATTAATCTTCTTATCGTTCCCACCACCCATCTCCTCCCACTTATGACTGTATGACTGTAACTTTGTTGCTTGTATCCTTACGATTTATATTGATATTATTTCCTGATTGCTTATTTGTCCCATATGACTATCATTAAGTGTTGTACCTTATGATTCTTGACGAATGTATCTTTTCTTTTATGTACACTGAGAGCAAATGCACCAAGACAAATTCCTTGTGTGTCCAATCACACTTGGCCAATAAAAAATTCTATTCTATTCTATTCTGGTTTGATCCCTGGATGACTCAGGGGCTTTCTTTCACTTGTTCCAGGCCCACCATGACTCATGCTATGGATGTCCACCTCCTCACCATTTATGTACGATAGTAGATGTACATCTCTCTTCCTCCAGAAGTCAATTATAAGTTCTTTAGTTTTTTTTGGTGTTAATCTCTGTGTATCAAGGTGTGGATTGCTGGTGCTTTGGTCTTGCTGTTTCTTTTTGAGCTCAGAGAGCACCTCACAATTCAACCCTGAGTTACAAATATTCTCGTTTATTGGTTATTCAGAGGTGTTGGGGAGTGGTGGTGAATAGCTGTGGATCCAGGACAGTTGCAAAATTGATGTGTAAAAGCAGAATCATTACAGAGCTTATTTTAGCTGCCTTGGTCCATGATCAAAACCACGGCATCGTTCGCAAACCCTTCAGCTCAAAAGCAAAGGAAAACGTGGTCATTTCATTGGTGAAAGGAAGCTGTTCATCATAAAATAGCAAACCATTAGGCTAAACTCTTGGCTCCTGGAGTGCTGAAAATCAATGTTGGTTGCTCTTGGCATTCTTTTTTTCGCCCTCTGCCTACTGTGTTTTCGGAGTGCAGATATTATTGCAAAGGGTGGTGTCATCAACAGAAAGGCCCATTTTTATCCATGCCTTCTTCTCAAGAGTTCTGCCGTCTTGTATATTGCTGGTGTACTCAGCTTGGTGTTTTAATGGTTGCTGATGGCCTGACAGCAGGGCGGTGGCAGATTAGAAATCTAAACACATAAATCCATATTATCTCCAACTGCAGTGTTTCGGGAATTGGTTTGTTCATGTCAATCACTGGATAATCAGAACAGCCCAGGGCTTTTGAGGGACTAAGCCACCTATGATATCACCTGATTAGCTCTGACGGTTGCACACATTCGGCCATTAGTCTTCAGAAATTGCAGCCTCTCCTGTTGTTCTCTCTTTCTCTCTCTCTTAGCTTTTTTCAGTCCAGATCTTTGCTACTGATTCCATCTCTGACCATCGGGTTTTGGTAGGCTGTGAATTCACTGGCCACCAGAAGACCCAGAACTGTTCTTCTAAAAGAAGCCACTCCTTGCTTCTGTCTTCTTTTCTCCAACGTATTTTCCTAGGTTGGAAATAAAAATGCATCGTATGTGGATGTTGCTATTGAGGACGATGATGAGCAAAGTTTCCAAGATTCTGTTTTACGTAAGGAAATGCCCACTTGAGAAAGAACAACAACAAAAGATAAGGTCTAGAAGATGGAACCACTGATGTCCTTCTTGGATTAAAAGCAACTCTATTGTGGATTTTCCTGGAAGCAAATTTGAGAATTTACTGCTCCGGGTTCATGAAGGTCCAGATAATGGTGGATTATCGAGGAGAAATATAACATTTGCAAAGAAGGAATGGAGTGGGTGGTCCGGGAAGAGGACCACACTGTTCTGTCCCCGTCCCACACACGGACCCCCACAGACGGCCTGGAGTTAATAAGCCACACGACAAAATCTTTGAAGATAAAGCTGGCAGCAACCCAGTGGCTAGCTGCCAATTCAGACTTTACTCACACAAAACAAAGATTAGACTGCAAGCATTCCGATAAAACAGGCAGAGTTTCAACAATACAAGGATTAATCCAAATGCAGTCCGACAAGGCAGGCAGAAGTCCAGTAACGCAGAGATCATGGATTATTTCTAGTTTTTGCTCGTCACAAACTGATCCAGCCACCACACCCACATTTATACCCTGTGGGGTGTGGTCCAGTGACTCAGCTAATCTCTGGCCCGCCTTCCCCTCTGCTGCGCACACTTCTCCCTGTGCCTCTGCCGAGGGTCCAGCCAGCACTTATCTCCTTCGTCGCTGTCCACCTGTGGCTGTGGGGACGTGCTTGGCTCTGAGCCTATCTTTTGGCCTTCGGTGTCCTCCGGAGGCATTGCCAGAGAGGAGGGTCCTGGAGAGGGAGGCCTTGCCAACTCCTCTCCCTCACTCTCAGAGTCTGCATCTGTCGATAGCCCAGGCTCAGGCAACGGAGCCACAACACACGCATTCTGGAATCGAAAGGAATGACTTCCCCTTTATTCTCAGCCATCCAGGTCATGGTTGTCCCAAAGGTGCTTTTTCAAGAGACAAAACTGGACTTTCTGGTTTTTCCTTGAAGATGTTTAGCTTCTCATCCACAGAAGATCCTTCAGCTCTGACTGGAGGGTGGGAGAATGGAAGGATTCATCCTCTTTGCAGACAGCTGGTCATTTGCATCCTTTTAAATCCTTCCATTCCCCACCAGCCAGCCAGAGCTGAAGGATCTTCTGTGGATGAGAAGCGAAATGTCTTCAAAGAAAAACAAGAAAGTCCAGTTGCCTCTTGAGTCCAGGCCCTCTTTGGGCCTGCCAGTCCAACTGCAACTGGTTTTTCCTGGGGACCTGGGTTGCTACAATGCAACCTAACTGGGAAGAGCTCGCTGAAAAACCACAAGTGCATTAAGTGATTTGATTAAGCAATCAGCTGCCGAGCGGCTTTAAAAAGGGAACTTGAAGCAAAGCGCGATGAATCTTTGCATTCATTGGGCAAATTCAATCCCGTCCAATATCTGAAGGCTGCAAAGCCCTCAAATTAGATTGCCACTGTTTTTGGCCTTTCTGAACTGCAATAAGCTCTCGCTCTCGCTTCGGATCGCGTGCCCCAGTGTCTCTTCCTGTCCCCAAAAGTCCCTCTCTGAAATAATTGGGGGAAAAAAAATAAATAAATCCGTGGCATCTCTCAGCCCAAATGGAGTCGGTTGTAGTATTTGTTATACAATTTGAGTTGATAGCCATTTAGGTAATAACCATCCATCTTCCAATTGTCAGAGTGCAAAGGCTCTCTGGCCCAGCTCCGTTCTGTGGATTGCATGGGAGAAAATAACTTACGTCGATGGAATAAATGCCATACTAAATTACATCAAGTGGCAATTGGGTAATGGTGCATTAGGCACGTGTCATGCAGGACGCAAATACTTTATGTCTCGTGTAAAAGCCAAGGCTGAAAACTTTAGGATTCTGTCCAGGTTCTGCAGGGTTACCATGAAGGAAGGAAGTTCTCTAATCAGGCTTGAACGATGGTGGTTGAGAAGATGGGAGGTCTCAAGATGTCGTGAAGGATACTTTTTTTTTTTTTAATTTGATTTATATGCCGCCCTTCTCCGGAGACTCAGGGCGGCTTACAATGTGCTCAGCAATAGCCTTCATACTTTTGTATATTTATACAAAGTCAGCTTATTGCCCCCACAACTGGGTCCTCAATTTACCTACCTTAGAAAGGATGGAAGGCTGAGTCAACCTTGAGCCTTGGCGAGATTCGAACCTGCAGTAATTGCAGGCAGCTGGTCTTAATAACCAGCTTAATAACAGGGTGCCTTAGACCACTGTACTACCAAGGCTCTTTTGAGATGTTGCGATGTGCTCCATTGTTTTAGGCTCTGGGAACACAGCAATTATTATGGGACTAAAAAGTTTCAAATAGCATATGAATGAATATTTGGATTTCAGAAGATATGTTATTACTTAGTAACGTAAATAGGGAGTTAAAGTGGAAAAGGGATGAAAAGAGTTTATAGATAGTTAGCATATGTTAGATTAAGTTTGCTAAATGAAATACCCTGTATTTTGCTCAGGGAAGTCGGGGGGGGGGAGAGAAGGGGGAGGGGAGGGAGGGGTAATGGGGCTCAAAACTTGGTTAAAATGTTTGTAAAAACTTTTCAATAAAAAAAAAAAAGAACACAGCAATTATGCCTTCTTCATTGGAGCTTAGTTTGGTAGAATAGTCAAAGCACCGGGCGAGAAACTGGGAGAAACAGAGTTCTAGTTCTACCATAGGCATGAAGTCAATATATAGGAGTAGAATATAGGAGTTGCTCGGATACCAAACAAGAAGAATATTATATAGCAAAGAAGATAGAAAGGAGAGGGGAGGAGAGGGTAGAAAGAGGAGAGGGAGTGAGATGAAAGGAAGAAAGGGAAAAGGAGAGGAAGGAAGGGCAGGGGACAGGAGTAGGAGAGAAGGGGAGAAGGGGGAAAGAAGAGAGGAGTGGGGGAAAGGAAGGGGAAGTAGGATGCGGTAGGAGAGGAGGAAGGAGAAAGTAGGAGAGGAGAGGAGGCTGGGAAGGGAAAGAAAGGAGAAGAAGAAGAAGGTTTGTTGCGAAAAGAGGGAAGAAAGGGTAGAAGAGCAACTCCGAATATAATTAAAATGTCTTATTTTAATGCTTTCTTTAAGGAATATATATATATATATATATATACATATACATATACATATACATATACATATACATATACATATATGATTAATTATGTATAAGAAAATGTACATTTTATATTATGTGTAGAAAAAATAAAACTGAAAAAACTTTTCCAAAAAAAAGAAGTCAATTGGGTGATCTTGGGCCAGTTACTCTTTCTTTATCCCAGGAAGGATTTGCAGGAACTTCTCCACGCGATTGCCAGGAGTCAACCCTGACTTGAAGGCCTCAAAATCATCATCATCCAGGCTTGAGTAGGCATGTTGTGTGAATCCAACTCTGGGTCAGCCTTTTGCTTCAACTAGTTCTATATTGTCTATGATTTTGCTGATGTGTTCTACTTCAGATATGCTGGTAACAACTACATTTAGGGCTGATATTAACTGGGCATATCTTTCATTTGCTGGACGCTTCAGGGCTGGAAGTTCAGGCTGGAATACAATGGCTTTATTTTTGAAATAGTCCCATCTCCCCTGCTTCAACACATGCTGGTTGACCAAAGCTGAGGAGATGAATGTTGAGATGAGCATACAAGAGGAAGAGGGTATCTGTTAGGCTGAGGAACCTCAAGGAAAGGTCTTGAGACTTGAGTAAGACTTCCCTGCTAATGAGAGAAAGTTACTAAGAACGTTCCGGCAGGGAATCGTCTCAGAATTGGCTGGAGAAGACAAGCCAGTTTGTTTATGTGAAGAGCAGCAGAAGACATCCTGCCCTATTGTGCTAATGAGGTCAGGGCTACTGCATTTAAATACTGAGCTCGGCTGCTTCGTTAAGCAAGCCCCTTTGGTGATGGCATTGGACGGTGACGGAGAAAACCATCCCTGGGGGAAGTGGCACCAGGTATCAAAATAGGTGGAAAAAAGAGTGAAAAGGAAAGCAGAAAAGGGAGGTACAGAAGGAAAATGCCAATCCATCCCCCCCTTTTTTACTACAACTTAAAATAATTAATACGCGAAGGATGATGGGCAGCAGCTTCAACGTGCAGGCCCCAGAGTCCATGAAAGTCCTCCAGGTTGCTTAGCAACCAGCCTAGGCCCAGAAACGTGCTGGCCCTCATTGCACGGAGGTGTTAAAGCAATTAACAGAGCTTGTTACCAATGGCCGGGAGTAGCGGAGCTGGTGCTGAAAATGAACGAATGAACGAACGAATGAATGACTAAGTAAAGAAGGACATCAATGTACTAGGTGCTATTTGGCCCAGTCCATCAACAAAAATCTCACATCAGTCATGGGAAGCATTGACAGCACCACCGATTTCAGGTTATTACTGTCTTCACCCTGTCTTCAGCAAAATTTGCACGAGGTGTTTATGGGATGGTCTTCTCGGAGCAATCATGGGCACGCTGATAGGATCACAAGATGGACCATCAACATTTCCTCCACGTTGTAGATGAAGTTCTAGTTGGTGGTGAAGGCTTATCTAAAGCCACCTGGCAGCTTTCTGGTCAAAATCTGATCAGAGCTCGAAGGACATTCTCTGCCTATCCAGCCTTGGTACCAAGCTAGGATTTTTAACCTCCAACGGGGATGAAAAGAAGGTGCCTTTGATGACAACAGTGCAAAATTGTTGACCCGGGAAAGAAGTTCAGGTCTCTTCTTTAAGAAGAAATCTGTTTATTTTTCAAGGCGATGATTATGTCAAGCCTGAAGCTGGCCTGGCCGAAGTCATCTTGGAGCGTCAGTGCTGCCACACTGGAGCTGAGGAGAGGGGATTAGCGATAGCTGGGGTTGTGTAGTCAAATAAAATACTTTCTCTTGGGAGCCAAGGACGTTCTCATGTCCGGCTGGAGGAAGGAGGAGTGATGTCACCAGACACTGCCTTGATTAGACCATGTGATTGATCGTTTGAGGTTGAGAGAACAACTTTTGCTTTTAATTCGGTGAAAAACCACTGGAGTCGGTTTTCACCAGATATGTGCCAATATGGTATTTCCAATAAAGCTGTTCTTTGAGGAATCTAATTGCCTTGGAGTGTTGCTTGAAATGGATTTATTATTTGGAACCCTGACAGATTTCTCTGATGGAAGGAGAGTGGAACAGGAAAGGCCGATCTCTGAATGCTTCCCATCTTTTAAACCTAGCTTGTTGGAAAACTCTTTTCATTCCTGGTTGGTACTTTTTCCTATTGCTATTGTTGGAAGAAATTCATTCTTCCTGTGGGTCATTCCTTGTTCATTGTGCAGCAATTCACCGTTCAAAAAATGTATCTAACCCACAAGGCAAAAGTACTGAGAGTAGCCAGCCCCGCATAAGGGGTGAAACGCTCTTTTATAATTGTGTATAAACCATTAGTTGGGCACAGGTCTAATTCTGGAATATCCAGGTTTTACCTTCCCAATAGGAAACCGCCTGATTTCTCCCTTTCCAATTGCCACGACTTATCTCTGTTGCTGGAGGCTTAGCAATTTTTTTTCTCTTCCTCTTCCTTATCTGTCTACATGACTCTTCTGTGCCTTTATAAGAGTGAAACACTAACTTCCTTTCTGGAATGGTGTTAGCTCAGTTGTCTAATAATGATTTCCCAACAGTTGTATGATGGACACGTGGAGTCCCATGACAAGAGGATGGCCCTATAAAAGGAAGGAAGGAAGGAAGGAAGGAAGGAAGGAAGGAAGGAAGGAAGGAAATGAGATGAAAGAAGGAAGGAAAGAAGGGATGGGGAAGGAAAGAAGGGAGGGAGGAAGGAAGGAGATAAGAGATGAAAGAAAGAAGGAAAGAAAGAAGGGATGGAAGAAGGAAGGAAATAAAAGTTGAAGGAAGGAAGGAAATAAAGGATGAAGGAAGGATGGTGAAGGAAGGAAAGAAGGAAGGAAGGAAGAAAATAAGGGATGGAGGAAGGAAGGAAAGAAGGGATGGAGGAAGGAAGGAAGGAAATAAGGTGAAGGAAGGAAGGGAGGAAGGAAATAAAAGGTGAAGGGAGGGAGGGAGGGAGGGAGGGAGGGAGGGAGGAAGGAAGGAAGGAAGGAAGGAAGGAAGGAAGGAAGGAAACCTGACTTTTTCCAGCAAGGCAGTGGTCTTTCATAATTCCACACCTGTTGATTCGCAGGCTGTCCACTCAAGTTTGAAAAGCAAGATGGTGGAAAGTAGAAGATGGAGGCCAAACCAATCCGACGGCAATCTGCAGAAGGAAAAGGAAGACCAGGGCAGAAAAAGGAAGAGGGGAGAAATTCTCTCTTGGAACTTGACTCAATCCTTGCCCCATGGAAAAGGGACCTATGGGGGACAAGTGATGGGGAGGAAGGAGGAAGAGGCCATCCATGATAGCCAGCTTGGACAAGGACAGCGACCGAGCCATTTGCATCAGCTACCCCGGGTGTCAAATCTCTTGGGCTGAAAAGATTTCTCCCCCCAATTCCATCTCAAAGGTTCAGGAGGATTAAATCAGCAGTTCTGCAAATGCTGGAGAATGAATCTGTCTGTTCTTTGGAAATCTGGGCCCCGGCTGATAAGGAACACGTACTTGTCCCTTGTCATGCAACCAGCTTATTGTCAATTATACAACAGCTGTGCAAATAAACTGACAAATCTTATTCATCCGCAGTCTTTTAGCAGCACAGCCTTTTTCTGCAGACACAACGGGGGGACTCTGGGGGGCACCCATGAGGTAGGAATAGCTTGGAAGGGAAAAGAAGAAAAATCTTTGCTTTTGGCTGAAACCCCACTGGCCAATTCATTTGTTGGTCTGTTAGCTTTAGTACAAGTAGCTGATAAGGAATTTGGAAATAATTCTTCACATCTCTCTCTCTTTCTCTCTGGCCCCCCCTCTCTCTCCCTTCCTCCCTCCTTCCGTCTCTCTTTCTCTCCATCCATCCATCCATCCATCCATCCATCTATCCATCCATCCATACTGACTAGTGGTGGATTTCAAATTTTTTTGAAATTGGCATGGCATGGCATGGCTTGGGAGTGGCATGGTGGACGTGGCATGGGAAGGATACTGTAAAATCCCCATTCCCTCCCTACTCCAAGGGAAGGATACTGCAAAATCCCCATTCCCACCCCACTCCAAGGGAAGGATACTGCAAAATCCCCATTCCCTCCCCACTCCTGGGGGAAGGATACTGTAAAATCTCCATTCCCACCCCACTCCAGGAGAAGGATACTGTAAAATCTCCATTCCCTCCCCACTCCAAGGGAAGGATACTGCAAAATCCCCATTCCCTCTCCACTCCAAGAGAAGGATACTGTAAAATCTCCATTCCCTCCCCAATCCAGGCGAAGGGTACTGCAAAATCCCCATTTCCTCCTGACCAGCTGGGACTCGGGAGGCAGAGAATAGATGGGGGCGGGGCCAGTCAGAATTTTTACTACCGGTTCTCCGAACTACTCGAAATTTCCGCTACCGGTTCGTCAGAACTGGTCAGAACCTGCTGAAACCCACCTCTGATATTGACGTTTCAGAAATTTGGGTGGGATTTAGCTGCACGTGACTTAACTTTTCTTACGTATGTGAATTCCAGATGGGTTGGGATTTGGGAATGAAACTCCAGGGAGAGCCTTGGTGGAGCAGCAGACTAAAGTGCTGTTAAAGTAGCACTTAGTTGCCAGCTGCCTGCAATTACTGCAAGTTCAAATCTCACCAGGCTCAAGGTTGACTCAGCCTTCCATCCTTTCGAAGGTAGGTAAAATGAGGATCCGGATTGTGGGGGCAATAAGCTGACTTTGTATAAAAAAGAACACCGCTTAGGGGGCCCAAAAGCCCTACTAAGCAGGTATATACAAAAGTATGAAGGCTATTGCTTAATGCATTGTAAGCCGCCCTGAGTCTCCGGAGAAGGGCGGCATATAAATCGAACTAATAATAAATAAATAAATAAATAAATTTGCAGCCATGATACCAAACCGTTGGGAAACTTGGGTGACGGAGTTCCAAGTTATCTAAAGGCCATCAGGCTGGGAAATGGTTTTGAGAGCTTCGCATCATGGCTTGCTTGATCCAGGAATAGGTGGCTTTGGGAAAGTGAAGATGAGAATAAGCCATCTCTAAGTTTCCTTGGAAGGCAGAAATGAATCCCACCCCACACTGGGCACCCCCTCTCTTCCACCAGAGGAAAGTCTTCCCTCCACGGGTTAAAACCCCCTGCTGTAATTAGGTCTTAATTGTTAACAGCTGTACCCATTATCGGTTTAATGCCTAATTAATTGCTACAATTAATGCTGCTTTGCCTCTCCTCTACCCATCTTGGAGAAGGTTTGCAGGGAGATTTTGTTGAAAGTTATATGTTAATTAATTTGCTAGCATCCTTTCTCTCTCCCCCCCTTCCTCCTGCTTTTTAATTAAATATCCTAAATTCAGGACTCTTTTTTTCTACTGGAAGCAATTAAATAGGGTTCAGTTAAGTCTGGGCTGACCTTTGAACTGTTTGGAAAGTGTGATGGAGGGAGCCACAAGTTACCAATTAACTGTTCAGCTTATGGATGCTGTTTTGAAGAGGCCGACACACTTGTAGTGACAATCAACACCCCAGACAAAACACAGCTGAATATAGGAAAAGGGACATGAATGAAAAGTTAGAAATGCCAGCATCTCTTCTGGGGTATTCAAGAAACTGAACATTGCTACTTGTCTTCATTCCTGTTCAACTACGAGTCCTTTGCGATGACCAGAAGGGTTAGTAGATACGGAGGATTCGGAGATACGGAGGTATGGAGGATTCTGGATTTACGTAGTTTCCGCTGGGCCCTCAAGACTTTTTTTATTTCAACAAGCCGGGCTGGCCTAACTTCTCCAATTGCTTAATTTGAATTTGAATTTTAAAAGGGGTATTTTAATTGTTGGGCCAAAATTGTTTAATATGTTTTTTTTAAACTGTTCTTAAATTTTTGTATTCTGATTGTGTTTAACTTTGGCTGTTCCCCGCCCTGAGTCCTTCGGGAGAAGGGCGGTATATAAATTTAAATAAATAAATAAATAATAAATAAATAGTAATCTTGCGAGGTTTTGTACAATGGTCCAGGTTTTCTCTTTCCTTAGATTACTCCAAATCTTTTTAAGAGTTAAAGCTTCCTGAGTCGCAAATCCAGCCTTATCATTTAGAAAACAGAAGTAGCTACCTCAGCCAGAGATTACGAGTGTCGTCAAAGAGGAGAAAATATCTAGCTGGTTACCATCCTATTCATCTCGGTGGTGGGAAGATGAGGTTTCACAGCCATCATGCGGCAAGATATTTTTAACGGATTGTTAATCTGGAAGGGACCAGATCTGGAGGGGACCAGATCTGTTAATCTGGAGTTGGAAGGGACCTTATAGGTCATCTAGTCCAACCCTCCGCTCAAGCAGGAGACCGTACACCATTTCTGACAAATGGCAGTCCAATCTTTTCTTGAAAGTCTCAAGTGATGAAGCTCCCACCACTTCCGAAGGCAACTTCTGTTCCATGGGTTGATTGTTCTGACGGTCAGAAAGTTCCTCCTTATTTCCAGGTTGAATCTCTCCTTGGTCAGTTTCCATCCATTCTTCCTTGTCTGGCCTTCAGGTGCCTTGGAAAATAGTTTGACCCACTTCCTCCTCTCTGTGGCAGCCCCTCAAATATTGGAACTCTGCTATCCTGTCTCCCCTGGTCCTTCTCTTCACTAGACTAACCATGCCCAGTTTTTTTTTTTAAATTTGATTTATATGCCGCCCTTCTCCGGAGACTCAGGGCGGCTTACAATGCGTTAAGCAATAGCCTTCATACTTTTGTATCTTTATACAAAGTCAGCTTATTACCTCCATAATCTGGGTCCTCAATTTACCTACCTTAGAAAGGATGGAAGGCTGAGTCAACCTTGAGCCTGGTGAGATTCGAACCTGCAGTAATTGAAGGCAGCTGGTCTTAATAACAGGGTGCTTTAAACCACTGTACTACCAAGGCTCTGCAGTTCCTACAGTTTCCATTTTTCGCCCTCCCTGAGCCTCTACGTGTGCCCTGCACTTACCTGCCTACAAAACGGGCCTCTTGGGGACTCCTGTTAGGGGCAGGGTGGGGTGGGCTGGGCCAGCCAGGAGTAGGATTTGGGGTTTCTCCAAATTGCACAGAATCTTAGCTAGAGGTTCTCCTGAACCCCTTTGAGCTCCCACCAGCCCACCCCTGCCCATGAGCTTCATGTTTTCCCTTTTCATCAAGTTTTTTTTTTTAAAAAAAATATATTTGCTGCTATGTTTGGGGGACTTATGGCGGGGGAACCCCATAGCCTTGAAGGCCAGGGACCCTGAGAAATAGGATTTGAGTTCCTAAAATTCTTCCTAAAATTGCTTGGTTGAGATTTGGATGCTTTCTGCATTAAGGCTGCTCTGTCCCCCACATAGAAAACAGCAACAGGATGTTTTCCTCTGTCGTTCAAAATAATGATTGGGGAGGTTTTTTTCAACATATTATCGATGATTCACGCTAGGTCAATATTTTCAACCAGCCAGCCAGAAAGAAAAAATAGCTCAATGGCTTAGACAGAAGATTTGTTTGTCCTTTAATCAAAATTACTGCAGGGAAAAGGAAACAGGCTCCCAAAGAGAGAAAGAAAGAAATCCCATTTGCTTCTTCCTTCCTTCCTTCCTTCCTTCCTTCCTTCCTTCTTTCCTTCCTTCCTTCCTTCCTTCCTTCCTTCCTTCCTTCCTCCCTCCCTCCCTCCCTCCTTCCCTCTTTCTTTCTTTTTCTTTCTTTCTTTCTTTCTTTCTTTCTTTCTTTCTTTCTTTCTTTCTTTCTTCCTTCCTTCCTTCCTTCCTTCCTTCCTTCCTTCCTTCCTTCCTTCCTCCCAACCTCCCTCCCTCTTTCTTTCTTTCTTTCTTTTTCTTTCTTTCCTTCTTTCTTTCTTTCTTTCTTTCTTTCTTTCTTTCTTCTTTCCTTCCTTCCTCTCTCCCTCTTTCTTTCTTTCTTTTTTTCTTTCTTTCTTCTTTCCTTCCTTCCTTCCTTCCTCCCTCCCTCCCTCCCTCCCTCTTTCTTTCTTTCTTTCTTTCTTTCCTTCTTTCTTTCTTTCTTTCTTTCTTTCTTTCTTTCTTTCTTTCTTTCTTTCTTTCTTTCTTTCTTTCCTTCTTTCCTTCCTTCCTCCCAACCTCCCTCCCTCCCTCTTTCTTTCTTTCTTTCTTTCTTTCTTTCTTTCTTTCTTTCTTTCTTTCTTTCTTTCTTTCTTTCTTTCTTTCTCTTTTCACTAATATTTTGGAACATTTTAAAAAAACCACAAGGGTATATATAGGCATGACATTTCATTCCAGCTACCTCCATTTAGAACAGGAGTGTCAAACCCATGGCATCATGTGGCATATCGGGACTCCTCCCCCCCCATTGCTAAAGTGGGCATGGGCGTGGCCAGCGCATGACGCATGACGGGAGTTTGACAGCCCTGATTTAGATGCTGAGAGTTTTTGCATCCCATTAAGGAATAGCAGAATAACAGAGTTGGAAGGGACCTTGGAGGTCTTCTAGTCCAACCCCCTGCTTAGACAGGAAACTCTACACCAGACAAATGGTTATCCAAACTCTTCTTAAAAACCTCCAGTGACGGAGCACCCTCAACTTCTGGAGGCAAGTAGTTCCACTGATTAATTATTCTCACTGTCAGGAAATTTCTCCTTAGTTCTAAGTTGCTTCTCTCCTTGATTAGCTTCCATTCGTTGCTTCTTGTCCTACCTTCAGGTGCTTTGTAGACTAGGTTGACCCCTTCTTCTTTGTGGTAGCCGTCAAATATTGGAACAAAATAAAATAAGGACAAGACCCCTGCCCCAATTTTCTAGATGTCAAAGAATGCAGCTTTCTCCTCTTTGTTCAGCTCCAGCTCTTCCATTCTCTGTTCAAGCCAGACAGCATTTTGTGCCAATATTTTTTTGTGCGCCCAATCCGTTATGCAAATTAGCCCCATTTCTATACGCATGTCCAATTTCCATGTGTTATTCCTGTGGTGCAGAATCTGGGTGCAGACCCAAGTCCTGCCCCTGGGAATTGCACCCACATTCCCCAATCTAATTTTTCATTTTACGGATTAGAATTGTGAGCTTCTCAGGGCAATGAATCAAATCTCACCGGCTCAAGGTTGACTCAGCCTTCCATCCTTCCGAGGCAGGTAAAATGAGGACCCAGATTACTGTCTTTGGTGTAAGCCGCCCAGAGTCCTCGGAGAGTGGGCGGCATAGAAATATGACTAATAAATAAATAAATGAATGAATGAATGTTGGGCTTGGAGCAACTCACTCTAAGGTTTACAAGGATCAGGCAAAATGGTGTGACATCGGTTTGGGGTGGCTTCGGGTTTGAGAGACATGTTGACTTTCCTGAGGAGGAGGGGTCGACAGTTATGACCTGTTTATGACCCATAGACTTCAAATCCCTGAATTCCACGGCTGGCTCAGGAATTCTGGGAGTTGAAGTCCACAGGTCGTACAGGGCTGTAGTTACTCATCCTAGTCCTGGAAGTTTCCAAAAAGATGAATAGTTGCTATAGACATTAGCTGCTGGGATATTTTTAGGTGTTGGATTGCAGACTACTCTGCAAGCCAGAAGCTGTCCAGATCCTTTGGAAGTTTTATCCAAGCAGACAAGCTTAATAAGATTGTATTTGTTTTGTTACCAAAGAGTATGTAAGGGAGATACCGACAAATGAACAACATCTTATTTTAGCAATTGCATCGTAATGAATGTGCTCCGTCTAGCTGTGACTAGCTTAGCCCTTGACATAATGGTTGAGGTCTACCACCGTGTTCGGGTGCTACAAAGGTTTTACAAATCTGTTAGGTAGTAGGAGAATTCCTTCCCTTAACCCCCAAAATGCCAGAATGAGCGCCTCTTCCATAATACTCCATACATATATATATATAAAGTTCTGTGCATAGATGCAATTTTGGTCAAACAACGTACGTGAATAGAATAGAATAGAATAGAATAGAATAGAATAGAATAGAATAGAATAGAATAGAATAGAATAGAATAGAATAGAATAGAATAGAATAGAATAGAATAACAGAGTTGGAAGGGACCTTGGAGGTCTTCTAGTCCAACCCTCTGCTTAGGCAGGAAACCCTACACCACTTCAGACAAATGGTTATCCAACTTCTTCTTAAGAACTTCCAGTGTTGGAGCATTCACAACTTCTGAAGGCAAGTTGTTCTGCTTATTAATTGTTCTAACTGTTAGGAAATTTCTCCTTAGTTCTAAGTTGCTTCTCTCCTTGATTAGTTTCCACCTGTTGCTTCTTGTGCTTTGGAGGTGCTTTGGAGAATAGCTTGACTCCCTCTTCTTTGGGGCAGCCCCTGAGATATTGGAACACTGCTATCATGTCTCCCCTAGTCCTTCTCTTCATCAAACCAGACATACCAAGTTCCTGCAATTGTTCTTCATATGTTTTAGCCTCCAGTCCCCTCATCATCTTGGTTGCTCTTCTCTGCATTCTTTCTAGAGTCTCAAAAATTCCTTTGGTGAGTTGCACTGGAAAATTTAGCACAGTTTTCAAGGGTAATTTAGCTTTGGCTCCTGAGCTGATTTTTTTTTAAAAAAAGTGAAATTGGGTAAGTCTATATTCAGATGTGACCTAACTAATATTTTCCGCAAGAGGTCATTGGTATTAACTAGGTTGAACATCCCAATATTTTGCTTTTGGCGTAACCCACCATTTTTGCTTTAAAAAAACACATGTTTTCTTGTGAGCTCCTTGGCGGTCAGAAAGGAAACGGCTCCTAGTCTTAAAACTAGAACAACTTTTGTGCTGCGAATGTGCAGCTTTCCGAAACACTCTTCCTTCTGGGAGACACATCTGCACATAATTTCTTCCAAAGCATCCGTCAATCAGAACAATGTAAAGAATTGCATTTTGAAGATAATGCTTGCCTTCCAAGAAATGGGTGGGTGGGATCAGGATAGAAAGAGAGCAGAGTGGTTTTGATATATATATATATATATTGCTTTTCATCAGGTACGAGAACAATCAACGGGTTGAGGGCGGGAGGCCAAGCGAGAGATGCAATCAGCAAAGGCGTACGAGGTCTAATTATGGTTTAATTTGGTACTAAGGCATCGTTTGCAAAGGAAGGTTTTGAATTTAGCTCTGTGGGTCACAAGGGAGCTTCAGCCAATGCCAAGCAGAGCCAGGAAAGAAAAATGGAGAACAGCCATGTGAGTTATTTGAGGCAGGATCCCCCTCCATCCAGATTGCTGAAATTTGCTAAAAAATCCAACCTGGGACCAATTAGGGTTTATATTTAACCTAGGGAGGCGTGGGTGACTGACTCATCCTGCCATTTCCTAGACCGAGTTTTCAGATCTGCCAAGAAAAGGATTCAAGCAGAGAGAACTCACGGGCTGGTTGATTGTGGGCTCCACAAAGGAGAAGAGTTGCCCACAGTCTCCTCCGTGCTGGGGAGGAGGCAAGCTCCAGGACAAATGGGACCCTCCCCACCCACTTCTGAAATTACATGCTATGTCCTCTCGGCCTTGAGGAACATCTGGAGAACATTTGTGAGGAGAAGTCTTACAAATAAGGAGGGAGCTAGCCCCACCAAGGCCATTCTTGGAATGTAGGAATGGTGTCTGTTCGTGAAGAGCTAACCCTTCTCACACGTGTCTCCAAGATAATTTTGGGGGTGGTGCTGGCATCTGTTTCAAATAGTAGAGAGTGCTAGCCTTCGTGGTTCTTCTGAGGAATGCCTACCCCCTTCAAAAAAATTCTTGCAGATGACAATACCAGCGTGTTGCCACAAAGCATTGAGATCATAGTTCAATCAATCTCTCCTTCAAAGCTGTCTCCCTTGGGGACGTCGCGTGGCTGAGAAACGAAAAGTACTTGGAAAGTGTTGTGAGAAAACGCTAGGGATTTATATGGCTTCCTTGTATGCACTGGCTTCTAATACGTATATCATCTTATCTACTTATCAGTGCTTTGATTAAAAAAAATTAACTAACAAATGGACTAGATCAGCTGCAGTCGTTTTAGGAATAAACCAATCCACTTAAAAAACAGGATTTACCTTTTTTAAATGAGAAAATCTTTATAGACTAGAATAGAATAACAGAGCTGGAAGGGACCTCGGAGGTCTTCTAGTCCAACCCCCTGCTTAGGCAGGAAACCCTACCCCACTTCAGACAAATGGTTATCCAACCTCTTCTTAAAAACTTCCAGTGTTGGAGCATTTACAACTTCTGGAGGGAAGTTGTTCCACTGATTAAGTGTTGTAACTGTCAGGAAATTTCTCCTTAATTCTAAATTGCTTCTCTCCTTGATTAGTTTCCACCCGTTGCTTCTTGTCCTACCTTCAGGTGCTTTGGAGAATAGCTTGACTCCCTCTTCTTTGGGGCAGCCCCTGAGATATCAGAACACTGCTATCATGTCTCTCCTAGTCCTTCTTTTCATTAGACTAGACATACCCTTCTTCTCTGCACAATTTCTCAGCATCCTTCTTATTAGAATAATTAACCAGTGGAACGACTTGCCTCCAGAATTCGTGGGTGCTCCATCACTGGAGGTGTTTAAGAAGAGATCGGGCAGCCCCTTGCCTGAAATGATGTAGGATCTCCTGCTGGAGCAGAGGGCTGGACTAGAAGTCCTCCGAGGTCCCTTCCGACTCTGTTATTCTGTTCTGTTATTCTGTTCTACTGGATGCAGTATTCCAAGGGTGGCCTTACTAGGGCAGCACTGGGTGGTACCATCACCTCCCGTGATCTGTGATGCTATCACCCTCTGTTGATGCAGGCCAAGGCTGCCTTGGCTTTGAAAGAACCCAGGGACAAAAATGGCAGAGGGAGAGCAGCCCGTTGACTTCCTTGGATGAATGTGGCTTCGAATGGGCCAGTGCCAACGGCGATTCTACCTCCCAATCGTTTGAATTCCCTCTGCTGAAGCTGCACAGCCGAATCTGCCCCAGCCCTGTCTCTCTTTAGAAATCATACGCCTTCCATTCCTGCTCATCGATCTCTGGCGCTAAGATGCAATAGGATTTTCTCTCTCTCTCTCTCTCTCTTTTTAAAAAACCCTCAAGAGATTAAATGGATTGGAGGCTTTTTATCTTCTCTTAGCTCCTGCAGTTCGGCCACCTTGGCTCTGGGGCGGCTACATTTAAGACCTGCTGGGGTGTGAATGTATGTTCTGGGCGAGGATGAGCTATTTGCTGATGGTTCTTCCAGCAAAGCCCCCGGCTTCTGGGTTTTGTTCCTCCCATCAGGTGCGATTTCTTGACCCAGGGATGCATTCACTTCTCACGAATGTATAACATTGAGCACTTTCATCATTAAGAGAGTAATGCCTCCCTCCCTCCATCCATCCATCCCCTTCCTTCCTTCCTTCCTTCCTTCCTTCCTTCCTTCCTTCCTTCCTTCCTTCCTTCCTTCCTTCTTCTTTCCTTCCTTCCTTCCTTCCTTCCTTCCTTCCTTCCTTCCTTCCTTCCTTCCTTCCTTCCTTCCTTCCTTCTTCTTTCCTTCCTTCCTTCCTTCCTTCCTTCCTTCCTTCCTTCCTTCCTTCCTTCCTCCCTCCCTCCTTCCACCTTCTCCTTCCTTCCTTCCACCCTCCTTCCACCTTCTCCTTCCTTCCTTCCACCCTCCTTCCACCTTCTCCTTTCTTTCTTTCTTCCGCCCTCCCTCCTTCCACCTTCTCCTTCCTTCCTCCCTCCCTCCACCTTCTCCTTCCTTCCTCCCTCCCTCCCTCCCCCTTCTCCTTCCTTCCTTCCTTCCTTCCTTCTTCCCTCCCTCCCTCCTCCCTCCCTCCCTCCCTCCCAATATTTATCCTTACTTTGAGTGTGAACACATGCTTTCTGCTACATTTTTTAAGTACCCACCCTTAATGAGATATTTATCCTTCCAAATCTGAAATAAATTAAACACACACATATACACAAGCACACACACACACATAGCAGAGCGAATTCCTGCTGCAACGAGACAGCCGGGCTGTTTAATATTGCCAAAATGATCCAATTCGTTGCCTTATTATTCAGGGCTAAAAAAAGGCCGCTGATGTTTCCCGTATGTTCTCCTGAACGCCCTTTCCGAGTTCCCATGTTTTCTTGCTTTCAAATGTTAAGAATCATTCTCAGCTAAACCCTGGTTTTTGGCAGCTGGGGGTAATGGGGGGAGTGGGTGGGTGGGGGGGATCTCTCCCCAGTCAAGGCTCTGACAGAGAAAGTGCCTGGCGAAATGAGTTGTGGGATCCTCTTGCCAGGATTGGCTCCAAGGCAGATTAGCTAACAAAAGTGAAGCTCAACCTAGTTTGAAACATCTTCACCCCACGGATGACAGGAATGGGCGGTATTTCTTTCCCCAAAACAGACCCTGGAGGACCCAGGGAGGATCTGAATCTTGTGGAGGTGAGCCCAACAGAGTGGACTTTCCTGGGCTCCTACTTCAATTTTGGGAATTCTGGTGGTGGTGGTGGTGATGATGACGATGTTATCCATTCAGTCATGTCCAACTCTTGGCCATTCTCTGCATCAGGTCTCTCTCCATCTTCTGATCTTGCACTACTTCTTTGAGTTGTTCTATGCTCTGGCTGATGTCAGCTTTGATGGTGTCCACCCACTGTATTCTTTGGTGGTTCTTTTACCACCAACGCTTCCAAACAAAATTGCTTTCTCCGGTGAATTCCCCTCCGTGACATGGTCAAAGCAACGGAGACGCAATTTTGTGATTTTGTTCAGGAATTCTACTGGCAGCTATCTGATCATATTCTATTTCTGAGAGTTCCAGAGAGTTTCTCTGAATATATTCTGGGGTTGAAGATCTAAAAATGTCTGCCGATGAATTCCTCAACGACAAAAACTCAACGAACTGTGGCAGCTTCACCTTGGTAGCTCCATCACCAAGCCTTTAATTCTCTGGTTTTATACCCCACTGATAGCTCCTTCTTCGGTCGGCTTTTGACAGGGACACAGCCAACCTGTAGAAGGCAACCATTTGAAGGAGCTGATGTGTATTCCTGAACCAGTTTTTATTCATTCATTTTGAATTTTTTTAACCTATCACTCAGCCATCCTTCTAGTTGCGTTGCCTCTCTTATCTTCTAAGCTTCTGCTTTGCCCCAGAGCTACCTTCCAGGTGAATGTGAGTCTCCAAGCATTGTTACTGGTGGGTAACTATCTTCTGCAAAATTCTTTGCCTCCACAGCTGACAGGAATCCTTTCCAATTTGCCTGTTGGAAACAGTTACTAATAATACAGCTCTCAATTTCCATTTAAATGGAACCATTCACCTCAGCGAGGCTAAACATAATCCTTAGCTCAATGTATTTCTAAGCCACTCAGGCCAAATACAGCCAAACACCTATTAAGTTGGCCTCCAAATTGGGGGAAAAGGGAAACTTTGCCATGTGATCAGCTTGTAGAAGTCCATAGGGTGGGTTGGTTAAGCCAGCTGCTGAAGAGTCCAGCTCTCACATGAGCTGGTGCATCCATCCTTTCTCAAAGCCAAGAAAAAGCCATGAGGAGCAGAGCAGAGGACATAAAAATCAGAACACCAAATACAAGTTGGGCAGAAACGACCTCGTAGACTACCATCATTCTGTCAAGGACCTAGGAGTAGTCATCTCAAACGATCTAAGCCCCAGAGCTCACTGTAACAGCATCGCCAAAAAGGCATTAAGAATTGTGAACTTAATTTTGCGAAGCTTCTTCTCCGGTAACATTGTACTGCAAACTAGGGCATACAAAACCTTTGCCAGACCAATTCTCGAATACAGCTCGTCTGCCTGGAATCCACACTGTATTTCGGACATTGATACAATTGAGTGGGTCCAGAGGTATTTCATGAGAAGAGTCCTCCTCTACTCACAGTAGAATCCCTTATGCCACCAGGCTTGAAATTTTGGGCTTGGACAATCTGGAACTGCTCCGCCTGCGGTCTGATCTAAGCATAATACACAAAATTTACACTTTTTTTACTACCGATACGGGCGAACCGGCCTGAACCGGTAACATTTCATCCCTGGGTTGCAACTCCCAGAAGTTCCAACGGGCTGTTGAAAATCTGGAAGGTCCACTCTGAACACACCTGGAGCTGCAAGTCTGGGGAAGGATGGATGAGATGGAGCTGAGGGGGCTTGTCGTATTCATAAGATCAGGCCTATCTCATCGTTCACGTAGTTATCCCCATCAGTCTGGATGCCCTGCAGTGTCTAAGGGAAAGATGCAGATGGGACGTTTCTCAGTGGTTGTGCCAAGGCCTTGGAGCTCTTCCTTGAGGAGGCCCTGCCAACTCTCCTCTCCAACAGCCTGCGAAGGGTTTCTGTTTTGGTCAGTGGAAATAATTTACGGATGCTTCATCTGTTAATCAGTTGCTACTTTTAGCTTGCGTTTGTCCTTTCCCTCTGCTCTCTTTTTAAACATTCCTTCTCCAAAGGGCCTTTTTTTTTATAGTTATTTTCTCCACCATTTAGGAGTTAATTTCAGGGTTGTGGGGTGCAGATTGGACAAATAAAGCCTACACCACGTTGTGGTTTAAATTGAGGCTGTTGGAAGGAAGCTCTGGTGCCAGGCTGAAGGATGAGGTCACGTGCTCCACTCCAGTTGGTCGTTGCCAATGCTGATCTTGCAGGAAAAAAAAGAAGCATCATCTCTACTTCACTGTCCTCTTTTCTTCTACTTTGGAAGGGTGACATCTGCAGCTACTTGACCTTTTTCCCCCTCTCTGTCATTCCTCTCCGAGATGAGGGTGCCCCTTTGCTCTTTGATGTCTCATCAGCTCCCTGCTTCGCCAGAGCAATTGCCTCTGAAAAGTCAGAGAGTCACAAATAACTTCAATGACACCTGGAATAAATAAAGGATACAGAAGAACCTCTGAGATGCTGGAAAGATCTCATTGCCAGTGAAAAATAGTGGGGTGTTTAATTGTCAAAGCTTGCACTGGTCCTTTAGATCAGGGGTCTCCAACCTTGGCAACTTTTAAGACTTGTGGGCTTCAACTCCCAGAATTCCTCAGCCAGCTTTGCTTGTTCTTTAGATCAGGGGTCTCCAACCTTGGCAACTTTAAGACTTGTGGATTTCAACTCCCAGAATTCCTCAGCCAGAATTCTGGGAGTTGAAATCCACAAGTCTTAAAGTTGCCAAGGTTGGAGACTCCCTGTTTTAGATAACCCAACTCTTAGTACAAGGACATCAATATAGGAGGGAAAAATTTATAAGGAGGATTTCTCTAAAATCAAAAATGGGTGGGCAGGGCTCCCTTGAAGTCAGGGTTGAAAAGCCTCTGCGTCCTTTTTCTCTTTTGTCAAAATATCACGACTCACGTGACCTCTCAGCCAACTCCCCTCTCCCAGCCTCAACTGTTGCTCTTTTTGGCAATGCAAGGAGACGGTCGCTATCTCTTCATCTGACCACGCTCAGGGGCTGCACCCCAAACCCTTCAGAACTTTCCAGATGCTCCTTTCAAAAATAGCATCCTAATTGAAAGGTCTGCCCGTTGGGTTCGGCGTTTCTTTTTTATTTCGGTCAGAAGCATTTGAACCTTGGCGACGGTTCCTCTGGCCATAATTGCTGGTTTGGGTTGCGTGGAGAAGTTGGCCCCACTTCTATGGTTTGGTGGTTCTCTAATTACATCGGGGCTGCAGGTCACTGAGCAAGCCATTCCTCCTCAAAAGTGGATTGCTTCATTTCGATGTTGGGGCTGAAAATGCATTCCCTGGCTTGCAGCTTCTTTTAACCATGGATCTAATACAGCTAAGGAGAGTTTTCATCGTGTCAGATTTGATTAAAAAAAAAAAAAAGAGAAACAGGCATTGTATTTTCAGCTTATTTTATGGGTCCAGTAGAGGTAGAACAACAAATGAGGACATGTCATGCTCAGATGCTTCTTCTGCCGAAGAAGGACTCAAGTCACTAATCGGGAATCTCAGGATCTGCAAAGACAATTCCGCTCTCTCTTGGAGACCACTGCTTGACGGCTGAGAAGATAGATGCCTGCCAACTTTCCAGATGGATCAGAATAAACCAGGGGTGAAATCCAGCAGGTTCTGACAGGTTCTGGCGAACCGGTAGCGGAAATTTTGAGCAGTTCGGAGAACCAGCAAATACCGCCTCTGGCTGGCCCCAGAGTGGGATGGGAATGGAGATTTTGCAATATCCTTCCCCCAGAAGTGGGGAGGGAATGGGGATTTTGCGGTATCCTTTCCCTAGAGTGGGGTGGGAAGGGAGATTTTGCAGTATCCTTCCCCTGCCACACCCACCAAGCCATGCCCACCAAGCCATGCCGGTAGTAAAAAAAAATTGGATTTCACCACTGGGATAAACCCACTGGACACTGCTGAAATAAACGGCAGTTGATTAACGATGCAATTGATTGGTAGCGTTTATTAGCAGGATTTTGCAATGGAGTTGACTGCCAGCTGCAGTAATGATTTTAAGTGTAAATTCTCAAAGCTCTGGAGAACAGCCAATAGGCAGGACTATTTTCCCTCAGCCCTCTAGTCCCCCTCCGGCAAAGCTTTGCTGATCTCCCAGACAGCTTTAAATAAGTGTTGAGCTCTGTGCTTTCGCTCTGAGGTCATTTGCCTCTGGTGAACATTATCTTCCTCCTGGGCTGTAGCAGGAAAGCTCACTAGAGTCCATTGAGTCCAAGACCAGTGAAAGCGTTGTGGTCCACCAGTGGCCTGTGGAACTGGCAGCAGAGTTGAACAGTGAGGAGGTTGGGGAGAAACGTGAGCCAGTCCTGGAGTCTCCTCCTTGAGCAGGGGGTTGGACTAGAAGACCTCTAAGGTCCCTTCCAACTTTGTTATTCTAATTCTAATCCTAATTCAATTCGAACAAGTAGTGCAAGATTGGAAGAGGTGGAGAGATCTAGCCTATAGAACTGCCAAGAGTTGGGCATGACTGAATGTCCATATCATCGTCATCATCATCATCATCATCATCATCATCATCATCATCATCATCATCTCATGCCTTCATAGTAGCAATGGAAAGGTCCTTGACTCAATGCTAAGCACCAAAGCCAATTTTGTCGCTCCATTATTTGGGTTGGCTTCACACTGTGGTTGCCCTGAGGTGCTCAGGACTTGCTGGCAATGGTCCTCAGGACTTCTGCAAATATGAACCCACGTTCTGGTTACCCACGTTCTACTTTTCTATTCTACTGGCGGACATCGTACAACCAGTGATCCAGTTCATGCTCTTGAAGCCAGAATGGGCTCAAAGGCAGTTGTGTTGGCCAATACAATGTCCAATGGCCTCAGGCAGCTTAGAATAACCAGCTTGTAGCAATGCTGTCCTTTGAAATAGATGCTATTCTTTGCAACGGATGCAACAATACTCTAAATCACCCAACTCTTAAAAATAGGGTAGGTGTTCTGTCCCCGTCTCACACACGCACACCAGCAGTCGACCAAGAGTTAAAATAAACCAGCAGACAAGAATTTCCTTTGATAACAGAATTGGCAGCAACCCAGTGGCTGCTTGCCAAAAGTTTTTACTTACAAAGGGAGGTTTTTCTCAAAGTATCAATCAAAGTAAGTCCACAAAAGCCAAAGAATAGTCAAGTCCAGTCCATAATAAATCCAAGGAAGGCAGATAACGAAGTTCCAGAGACACAGTATGACTTGCTAGCTGTTCAGTTTTGTCCATCACAAAGCCTGAATGGCCACCACACCCCCTTTTATCCCCTGTGGGGTGTGGTCCAGTGACTCAGCTTAATCTCTGGCCACGCCTCCTTCTCTGATGCGTGCGCTTGTGTTTCTGACGCTGTCGGGGATCCATCCAAGACTTATCTCCATCGCTGTCTAACTGCGGCTGCTCAGAAGTGCCTGGCTCCTGACCGATCTCTTCTCCTTTGGAAGACACCTGAGGCATTGCCAGAGAGGAGGGTCCTGGAGAGGGAGGCCTTGCCAACTCCTCTCCTTCACTTTCGGAGTCTTCTCCCTCCAATAAGACAGGCTCGGGGGTCGGAGTCACAACAGTAGGTGCTCCTTGTCAAATTTTGAAGCCAGGATCCAGTCCAGGTCAAGAGAGTGGATCCTTTGCTTTGTGATTGAAGGTTGCCCATTTGAACCCCTCTTGGGCACAGATACTCTTTGCACTTGGGATAAAACCCTCTCAGATCATCAGATAGATAAGAATCCACTGGAAGATAGACGTTTGCAGGCATGGATCCAATTGGCCGTGGGACAGAAAGCCATTACGTGGGCTGGTATGCAAAGCTGGATCTCAGCACTAGGCTAATGGATGATCATCAAGCACAGCAAATTGGCCCTGGAAGTTAGTGCCCTGAGCACTTGGGTGAGTAACCATTAAGCAACGTGGGCCTTTAGCCAAGCCGATGCCAAGCGAAGAGTGACCAAAGACTTCAGGAGGCCTTCAAGGAGCAGCTGACAGTCTCAAATTGGCCCGAGCTTACATCCCTGTTGCATCAAAACTGCACAACCTGTTTATTTATAATGCAAATCGGTTTCGACCTGCCCACGTCCCCCCCAAAAAAGGCACAGCTAAGAAAAGATCTATTCAAATTCCTTAGTCTAGAATGCATTGAATGTCTGATTTTTTTTAATTTTTCAATTTAATTTTCTTTGCCTCTTAGATCTGTTCTAACAGGTCAAGGATAGGTTCCCGCCATCTCTGATCTACAAATTTAAGCTTCTGCTTTAACTGACATTGGCATCAATCCCCAGGCAGCCAGTGGTGGAAAGAACATAGAACATGGAAAATCCTCAGGCTGGGAGGGACCTTGGAGGTCTTCTAGTCCTACCCCCTACCCAAGCCCGGAGTTCTTATACCTTAAACGAGGACCCCCACAAAGCCATAGATTTGCTTGTACATCGATCTACGGGTATGGTTCACCTGCAAAAGGGAACTGCTGTCTTCCTCTCCTGCCTTCCCGGATGCTTCGGCTGCTTGCCGGCTTGCCAAGACACCGGACTAGGTGCCTGGTGATGTAATTGAAGTCACAGAAGAGAAGATTAGCGGCTGAGTTGAGGGGGGGGGCGGAGGTCTGGCTGATATTGTTTGCAGGGATTAGTTTGGCTGCTGAACAGAATGTTCTTGCTTTCATAATTTTGTTGGTGCTAGGGAAGGAAAACAAAACCCTGTGGCCCTGTTTGGTCTCTTTCGAGATAAATCAGTTTTCCCACTTCGGGATACAACAGCAAAGTGCTTCTTCCTTTGCTTGAGAAGGAATAGCAGCATTTTTTTTTTCTTCTGCGAATGCCAACGAAAATAGACCTTTGTACCAGGGGTGAAATCCAGCAGGTTCTGACAGGTTCTGGAGAACCGGTAGCGGAAATGTTGAGTAGTTCGGAGAACTGGCAAATACCACCTCTGGCTGGCCCCAGAGTGGGGTGGGAATGGAGATTTTGCAATATCCTTCCCCCAGGAGTGGGGAGGGAATGCGGATTTTGCAGTATTCTTTCCCTGGAGTGGGGTGGGACTTCCGGAACCTCTGATAGGCCCGTTTTTTGCCCTCCCAGACCCTCTGTGCAACCCCTGCATTTACCTGGAATGATGAATGGGCCGCAAGGAGACTCCAGGGAGGGGCGGGGTAGGAGGGACGTGGCCTTGGCCAGACAGGGGTGGCATTTGGGGGTTTGCTGAACCCTCGAAATCCTTGGCTAGAGGATCACCTGAAGCCTGCTGAACCCCCAAGAGCCCACCCCTGACTATGAGGTCCTTGGGGCTCTCTGAGCTTGGTTGTTTTCTTGCAAACATTTCACGATTCAACTAGGTAACATCATCAGTGCTAGAAGAGAGTGGATTTTGAGAGGAGGAGGAGAAGGAGGAGGAGGAGGGGGAGGAAGAGAACTGTTCTTGGTGCTCTCTGAGCTTGGTTGTTTTCTTGCAGATGTTTCCTTCCCCAAATTACATAACATCATAACGGCATTCTGCAAACTCCGAGAGTACCAAGGGCCCCTCATTTTTTATTTTTTTTTTATAATTTGATTTATATGCCGCCCTTCTCAGGGCGGCTTACAAGGCATTAAGCAATAGCCTTCATCCTTTTGTATATTTATACAAAGTCAGCTTATTGCCCCCACAAACTGGGTCCTCAATTTACCTACCTGAGAAAGGATGGAAGGCTGAGTCAACCTTGAGCCTGGGGAGATTCGAACCTGCAGTAATTGCAGGCAGCTGGTGTTAATCACAATGCTATCAGTCTGCTGAGCCACCAGGCTCTTTCAGCCCTGAGCTACAAATATTCTCTTTTATTGGTACTAGATATATTTCTAAGTGAATTGGCCTACAGTAATTTACAGCCTGCCATGAGGACCGCCATCTTATTTTAGCTAATAGATAATGCAGCTAATCTGTATTTTTCTGAATTCTGTGATATAGCTTCCTCTCAAACGCTGCATATAGTTGATAAAGTTATTTAAAAGTATTCATATAAATGATTAATGCACAAGGAAAGTGGCACATGGCCGTATGCAAAAAACACCTCAATGCAAATTGCCTGTGCTGGGCTGTATACAAAATGAGCGTGAGTTTGTATTAAACAGTCACACTCTAAAAGAACAAAAAAAAGAACATAACTTTGAGCACAATCTGGTTATAAGAGAGAGTTGTACACCTTGACACCGGTTGAAACACAAATTTGAGCAACATGGCCACTGATTTTTGCATAAAACTAAGTCCACAAGTCCTAAAGTTGCCAAATTGGAGACTGCTGCAAAACAAAATGAAGTTACGACGTTGACTTTTGGGCTTATATTTCTAAATATTTCCAGCCATTTCTAGAAGGGCAAAGCCTTGTGAAATACCTAGCTACCTAACATTTAGCTGTTAAAGGTGTGTGTGTGTGTGTGTGTATGTGTATATATGTGTAAGAGAGAGATAGAGAAGGAATTAGAGAGTACACTTTTCTGACATTCCTTAGGCATTCCTTAGCACCTAGCAAGCTCACATCTCGTCTCTGCCAGGGGGTTAGCAGAATCTTTACAATTTCTCTTCCAATAAAGTTTCTTGCTATTGTTGCCCTCCTTGACATCTATCTTGGTACTGGGATCTCAGTCTTCAAATCCTAAAATCAAACTTTCCTTTTTTTCTCTCCCCCAGATTGGAGCACAAAGTCCAGAAATAGTCCTTGCCTGACTTGGAGAAATCAGATGTTCCCAGATCATATGAGATATGTCCAGATATCCCACGTAGGAGCTCGAAAAACTTCTGGTTGGTATTTGATATACGAAGGTGAGAATCAGGAGAAGCCAAAAATTGCACTGAATGCAGTAGGAACGGGATACTTAAGAATTCTGGGTAGTAAAATAAGAGGAGATAGGATCAAGAATGAAAATGTTATGAAGATATGAGTCAGGGGCCTGATCCTAACAAATAGGCTGATGTGAATAAAGGAGTAATGGATGGAAATTGATCAAGGAGAGCTTCAACCTATAAATAAGGAGAAACTTTCTGCAAATCAACCGATGGTACAGAAGTAGCCTTCAGAAGTTGTGGGAGCTTCATCCCTGGAAGATTTCAAGAAGAGACTGGACTGTCATTTGTTAGAAACAGTGTAGGGTCTCCTGCTTGGGGAGGAGGGGGTTGGACTAGATGACCTACAAGGTCCTTCCAACTCTGTTAATCTGTTATCATCTGTCATTTGGTCATAAAGAAAGAATAAGTGAGGGCTGAATTACACAAGGAAAAGTGAATGCGTTGAGAGGAAGAGAAAGTCAGAGAAAGTTACAGTTGGATGGACTTGAAGGGATCTTCAAAACAGAGAGCTGAAAAAGTTTAAAGGAAAAAAATACAATGTATGAAATAATAGAAGGATGTAATGGTAAACAATGGCAAAGATGAACTGAAGGACAAAACTGTGTGGAGAGATATAATGAATGGGATAGGATAGGATAGAATAGGATAGGATAGGATAGAATAGAATAATAAGTAGAATGGAATGGAATGGAATGGAATGGAATGGAATGGAATGGAATGGAATAGAATAGAATAGAATAGAATAGAATAGAATAGAATAGAATAGAATAGAATAGAATAGAATAATAAGTAGAATGGAATGGAATGGAATGGAATGGAATGGAATGGAATGGAATAGAATAGAATAGAATAGAATAATAAGTAGAATGGAATGGAATGGAATGGAATGGAATGGAATGGAATAGAATAGAATAGAATAGAATAGAATAGAATAGAATAGAATAGAACAGAATAATAAGTAGAATGGAATAGAGAATAGAATAGAATAGAATAGAATAGAATAGAATAGAATAATAGAATAGAATAGAATAGAATAGAATAGAATAGATTTTTTTGTTGGCCAAATGTGATTGGACACACAAGAAATTTGTCTTTGGTGCATAGGCTCTCAGTGTACATAAAGAAAAAATAAAATACATTCATCAAGAATCATAAGATACAACACTTAGTGATAGTCATAGGTTACTACTAAGCAATCAAATCGTACCAGGAAACAAATAAAACAATATAAGTTGCAAAGATACAAGCAACATGGTTATAGTCATAAGTGGGAAGAGACAGGTCCTAGGAAGGATGAGAAGATTAATAGTAGTGCAGACTTAGTGAATAGTTTGACAGTGTTGAGGGAGTTATTTGTTTAGCAGAGTGATTGCATTTGGGAAAAAACTGTCCTTGTATCTAGTTGTTCTGGTGTGCAGTGCTCTATAGCGTCGTTTTGAGGGTAGGACTTGAAACAATTTATATCCAGGATGTGAGAGGTTTGTGTAGATATTTTCACAATCCTTTTTCATAACCTATTCTTATAATACATTGTGAGAGAGAAAACCAACCTTCCTTCTGATTGGTAGAAACAAAGCTTGAAGTTGTGAAGCTCCCTTGTGTCTAAATTTGCATACAGCGTTCGCTCAATGACCGCATTTGCTATGCAACTGTTCAAAATACATTTTGATTGGCACCCCAGATTATTAATTGCAGTCCCTCCTGCCAACGTGCAGCTGAGCAGGACCTTCCATCCACCCTAAATTTCTCTGCAGAATGTCAGCTTCGCATTTGTAAGGATTTTGTGCCTTCATCTTGGCTCAGAGTATGTTCAATGTCTCATTTGGCAAAGGGAAGAAGAAGCCATTCTCAGCAGAGGCTGGGAACATCTGGGGATTGAAGTCCATGCATCAGGAACAGTTGCCGTAGCCTAATGAAATAAACACAGAATCGGAGTGAATCATCTTCTAATCAGACCAGAGGTGAAATCCAGCAGGTTCTGACCAATTCTAGACAACCGGTAGTGGAAATTTTGAGTAGTTCAGAGAACCGGTAGTAAAAATTCTGACTGGCCCCGCCCCCATCTATTCTCTGACTCCCGAGTCCCAGCTGATCGGGAGGAAATGGGGATTTTGCAGTATCCTTCCCCTAGAGTGGGGTGGGAATGGAGATTTTGCAGTATCCTTCCCCTGGAGTAGGGAGGGAAC